>NC_142939.1:46858535-46886035 GCF_046866305.1 Octopus bimaculoides
CACTTTCACATTATTCTACCATTTTCATCTCTGATATTAGCGAGTATATGTAATTAGTAGAGTCAGCTGAGGCTATAGATTCTCATTATTATAATTGTAGTTTTATAGATGAAATAAAATGTGCTGCCCCCTCTAATTCTGTCAACCTTAAAATCCAGCATTTAGTTTAAATGCAAGAACACAACTAGAGACTTTTAAAAATTTCCTCTCATTTCATTTTCTGAGAAACCATTGCTATCATGAGATTTTTAATTGAAATTTTAACAAGATTAACTATTTGTGTTGTAATAATTTTGCATTCTGGATTACCAATTTAATTCTAAAAAGCTTCCAACTCTAATAATAGAGCTTCTTCTTACATGGAACTGCATTGCGCTAAAATTCTTATTGCATTTAAAAAGCTGCAATATATTTGTTAATGGACAAAAGACAACAGTTATTCAAAAGTGAAATTTTTAAATGATCATTGCTTTAAAGCATAATCATATATACAAACATAATCATACTTACAAACATAGACATAAAAACATAATCACACATTGAAAAGATTAAAATAAAGATTTTGTGTAAGTTTTCCTAAGCTCCAATTTATTTTTAAAAGGAACAATTCCAATAGTGTTTAAAATGAAATAGACACTTCTCAAACATGCTACCCAATATAAAGATGGTACTTTCTTTGCAGTCTTTCTTTAAATATCTATTTGACATTTGCAGTCTTTCTTTAAAATATCTATTTGACATGTGTTTATATACAAAAGCTTAAACAGTATATAGAATATAATTCTAGGAGACCAATTTAGTCAGAGTACAAAAAAAAAAAAATCAGTTTTGAATATGCAACAGCTTGAATAAACATACTCTAGATTATACTGTGAATTAAGGAAACCATGCTAATGAGAACTGTCTACATTGATTGAATATCTCTGGTTTCTATTAAAATGGTGGATATTTGGAAGTAATTTAAATGTTTGCTTAAATGAATTTATACATGTATGTGTAGGTATCTATGAGCAAAGAGAATCATAAAGATAAGCTGTTAAACAGAGAGATAGACAAATAAAAAAGATATTATGGCATGACAGTTTACTTAAACAGCACACCCTTGTGTATAATAATCAACAGGTCAATTTTAAACCTGAGAAACAAACATACAGTATGAAAGGCAACATTATATTAGACAGTGATGCTTAGCATTAAAATTCAAATAATGATTGCCATTTGAAATGGTTTTTTCTATAGATATGAAGTCAGAAGATAATAGAGTCAAGTATTATGTATGTGTTGATAAATCCTCTAAATTGTCCCTTATTTCACTTGAATTACATCAGATCATATAGTTAGAAGAAGCTGAAATAGAAATGCAGGGTGTGTGTGTATGTATATATATATATATATATATATATATATATATAGGATCATCTCATAAATACAGCAGATTTTTAATACTTCTTTTATTTTTCAAAATTAAGATAGAAAAAAGTTCTTTTAAATCTAAAATATATTCTCCTTCATTTTCTACAATGCTCTTAAATCTATCTGGTAGACTTGCAAGGTCCCTCTTCCAAAATTCACTTGTCTGTTATGAAAAATACTCCTCCAGTATTGTTCTGACCTCATCTACAGAATTCATATTTTCTCTGTCATCCATATTGGCATGGATTGGATGGCTTTGACAGGAACTGGCAAAGCCAAGGGCTGCACAAGTTCCATAGTATGCCCTTCTTAGCACCAACCACTCCACAGAGTGTACTGGGTGCTTTTTATTTGGTACCATCACCAGTGCTTTTTTCCATTAAACCAACACTCACACCAATTCATAAGAAGATAAATTGGTAAGAGATGATACTGGAAATGCATAAGAAAAATGTGTTTCTGAGATGGAAATAGGGTAAATTCAATGGGGATAGAATAGGCTCTACTCCAATAGTTACAAAGGCTTAAGAAATAGTGCTATAAGAAGTGTGATGGTGGAGGGGATGTTGGGAAGATGAGTTGTGGGAGAGATGCACATGCATATACATACTTGTGTATATATATGTGTGTGTGTGTATATATATGAATATATGTATACATATGTATGTGTAAGTATTGCCATCAAAACATGTGACAATATAAGCATGCCTCTGATAGATAAGACGGCATTTAAATTGTATGGGACAATGAGTCTGGTGTATCACCATACAATTCATGTTCTACAAAGAATACATGGTCGTTTTGGGCAAGAATCTATATCACTTTTGAGATTCCAATAAATTTTACACAATTTTAAATTATAATACCTTCATTATATTTGTCACTCATAAATATGGTTCAGTCTTGTTCACTCTAGTAATGTCACTGACTTTCCATTGTGAACATTCAAGCAGCTTTAGAAACTAAGAACCAAGTAATGTTAGGAGAGAAATGAGACGCTTCTGTATGTTTATATTTATGTTGCTTCAGCAACGGGCATGTACACGTATGTGTGTGCGTACGTGGGTGAGAGAGAGAGAGACAGTGAGAGAGAGAGAGAGAGAGAGAGAGAGAAAGAGAAAGTGAGAGTATGTGCATGTTAGTGTGTTTATATATACAATTATAAGCAAATACATATACATATATAAACATATATATCTTCTCTAAACATATATATCTATCTGTGTATCTATTTACCTATCTATCTACCTCTCTCTCTTTCTCTCTCTCCCTATATATATATATATATATATATATATATATATATACATACACATATATAGACATACTTTCATTCATATATATGTGTACATACATATACATATATTCATATATATATATATATATATATATATATATATATATATATATATATATATACGTATGTACGTGTGTGTGTGTGTGTGTGTGTATATGTATATGTACATACATATACATACATGCACATATATATATTGACTGTCGACTGAACACTACTCAATTTTTTTTCTCCGTGTTTTTCTCCTTGTCTCCGTATTCTTTCTGTTGAAGAGCGTAGCTCGAAACGTCAAAGACTTTCCGTATTCCCGAGCGTCATACTAATATATACTTTTGTTATTTACACCACCTGTCCTCGTCTGTTGTTATTATTTGTATATTCTCCCATATATATATATATATATATATATATATATATATATATATATATATGTATGTATGTATGTATGAACTATGAAAATTAAGAAAATACATCTGAACAATTATTACATATGAAACCATTAGCTTCAACAATACAAAATTTAATATACATCAAATATGTGTGTGTGTGTGTGTATACACAAGTACACATACACATATATATGTACATATATGCATATATATGTGTATATATGTGAATGAATATGTATACTCCTGTATATGTATATATATATGTGTGTATACATATGTATGCTCATATATGTGTACATATGTATGCACACACACATATACTACAGACTCATGCATGCAAATGCCAAAGTACACATTTTGATAAAATGAACCCACTAATATTTTTTTCTTTGTTGTTTTTCCATGATTTTATTTGTGAGGTGCATAAATTATCTGTTAGAATCAGAAGGAATAGATATATTGGTGATATTTTTGGTCTCCCCTCCTTGATGTGTGAAGTAATTACTTCACATTTTAACGAAAGATATTTCCTGCTAAAGATATAAATATGCACACACGCACTCACACACACATACACAAACTACACATACACAAACTACACACACACAATGCACACACACATATAGAGTTATAAATATTGATTTGTATATTATGTGTTTGTGTCAGTATATATATATATATATATATATATATATATATATATATATATATATATATATACATATATACATATATATATATAAATGTATATATATATATATATATAAATGTATATATATATATATATATATATACACATGTGTATATATATATATATATATATATATATATATATATATATACATATGCAAGCATATATTTACATAATATATATATATATGATATTAGTGTAGTTTGGTGTTTGTGTGTGTGTGTGTGTATATGTGCATATGTGTATAGGTGTCTGTGTAATATTCTATATCAATACCAGAATATTCTTGTTCTTAAAATATACAACAGTTAATAGAATCAATAACAGAAAAATATATTTAAATTACAGTTTCTTTATTTTTCCTTATGTTGCATAAAATTGAATAATTTCATAGTTTTTTTTTTGGTTTGTTTTAATTTAATATATTACTCATCTACTTTCAACAAATATCATTATTGTCATCATCATAACCATCATCATATCCTATTATCATCATAATTATTAATCATTACAAAAATTATCATCAGCAGTACCAACACAAGTATCAGCAACCATCACAATCATCATTATCAACATCATTAGTATTTCCACATTAACATCAACCTGAATTCTCCATCAATGCCATCATCTGCCACTGCCAAACCCGCCAACACCATCCATGGAGACACCTCTACTTATACTAACATCAACATCATTGTTATCAACGTCTTCACAAGAACTATTGTTTTCATTGTAATTATTATTTGATGTGAATCAAGATTAGTCTTATTCTTAGTAGAATTGAAGTGAGTAGTGGATTACTACCTGTAACTGTAGATATCCACATGATTTCAATAAATCTTCAAATGCTCAAAACACTTCTGATGATATTTCCTGTTCTGAAGAGACCAACCTTCTTTATAATTTCTACAGGACATTCCATTCCAGCCTCCTTTCACCATTTGTCTATGTCGTTACTCATTGTCCATCATTCACCAATTATTGCAGGTACAACATTTACAGATTTCATATTCCAACTCCTTGCAATTTGAATTCTTAAGGGTTTGAATTTTTTAAGGTTTATTTAAGGATGTTGAATGAAATGACCCATGTTTCCAGAGGTGAATTATTCAAAACACTGACTGTACTCAAAGTGTGTAGGCTCATAAGATAAAGAGATGAAAGCATGTGTTAAAAATAAGGCTACTGGATAATAATAATAATAATAATAATAATAATAATAATAATAATAACAACAACAACAATAATATTAATTGGGGAGCATCATGGCTATGTGTTGAGATAAATTCTTTGAGGTTTGAATAATTTAATAGGTGCTTCGTTCATCATCTTGAAATAAACATTGTTCAGTGACCTTTTGAACTGAATGGACTAGCCAACCTGAAGAAACTTTTAACTGGGCCCCACCTGCAAGTTCATGCACTGTTTGTATTGATATGAGATCACCATGTCATCACATATGCTTGTGACGCATGTACCTGGAGTATCCTTTTCAAATGGGTAATCACAGTGGGTATATTGGACTTCGTATATTTGCACCCCAGCATTACTTTAATGGCATACGTTGCTTTCTCATTCACTCAATAATAATAATACTAATAAAATGAAGAAGAATACCTCCCTTAATTTTTAGTTTGTCTTTTAATTATTTTTTTGCACAGATCATAAAGAAATCTAAATGAAAAACTAAGACATCAAAATATGAAATGAAATTTTAAAATATAGAAAACAAAGATACAGAAACGGAGAAATAAATGCATGCACACATACATAAATGCATATACAAGCACACACATATATATGCAAACATATACACATACACACAGATATACATATGCACACATTTACACATGTACATACATACACACATTCCATATAGTTCCTCGGAAAAAATATACATACAGGAACTGGGTATGTATACACATATTCACCCTTTACATATGCATATCTATACACTCACCTACACATACTGATACACATGCCCACACAAACACACAAGAATCTAAACATATATTTACACATTCACAAAAGTATACACGTACATATTTACATATATACACACATCCACAAGTACCAATCTGAAGACTAATGATTAAATTTAAACAATACCTTATCGAATATATTTGCATTCTCAGCTATATTGCCGAATAGAACAATAAATGCAAATATAAATGTATGTGTATATATCAACACACACACACACGTGTATATATATATATATATATATATATATATATATATATATATGTATGTATAGACACACACACAAATGCACACACATGCACACTTATATACACACAATAACAATACTCACTAACCTGTGAACCTTTATATATACACATTCACCAACCTATCTGAACAGGAGAAACAAATTAAACCCAATATATACATGCACAAAAGCATATATATGTATACATATGTATACATATAAGCATCTATACCCACACATATATATGTACATGAATTTATATATATATATACATTATATATATATACATTATATATATATATATATATATATATATATATATATATATATATATATATATATATGTACATATATATGTATGCACGCACATGTACATATGTACGTACACATGTGTGTGTAAGTATATATAATAATGATGTAAATATTACATACAAGGCAACAATGTGTAAATAAATACACTAATAGATTTTATTGGGGAGGAAATATATTTTAAGAATTAAAGAAAATGAAGAATGTTCTCTTTTGTTGAATCTATTGTTTGTGGCAACACCATTAATCAAATATATACAATATTTTAACGCTTAAAGCAAGGAAACTATTTATAAGAATTAGTAAAAGAAAAGCTTGCAAAATATATATTTAGTCTTTCATGAGTCGAAAGAAATCTATTAAAAATTATATATATATATATATATATATATATATATATATATATATATATATATATATATATATATATATATATATATATATACATACACACACATATAGATATATATATATATATCTATATATATATATACGCCATATATATATGTTTGTATATGTATGCATGTATGTATGTATTTAAAAAAAAGACAGCATATACATATATATTAAGAAAGAATAACAAGATAATGTGTATCTTCCAATTATATTAATAAGATACCCGAAAGAAAATATGTATGTGTGTGTGTACTCTGTGTTCAGAGAGGCAACATACCAACATGGATATATGCCAATAAACATACATATATACATACGTGCATATATACACACACACACGTTTTTAGTGTTTGTGTGTGTGTCCACAAATTTGTGAGAAATAAACAAAACCTGGCCTCAATTTTACCATCATCATCTCAATTGTTTTTGGAAGCAATTTGGATGTTTCAAACTGTGACAGCTTTCCCATACTGCCAGATCTAATTTTGTATTTTTAAATATGGTAAATGTTTTGGTTATTTTAGAAAAATGCATGAATAGGTAAATATAATAATTGTTCAAGTATTTGATATGCCACAAGGTTTACAGAAAATCAAACATTCCAAGAGAGTAGAGAAGAAACTCATATGAGAGAACAAGATCTTTGTATTGTAAACATGTTTTCACAAGTACATATGTACACATACACTTACACACAAAAGCAGACACACACACAGAGAGAGAGAGAGAGGAGAGAGAGGAGAGAGAGAGAGAGAGGAGAGAGAGAGAGAGAGAGAGAGAGAGAGAGAGAGAGAGAGAGAGAGAGAGAGAGATATCACCTCAGGAGTGAAATTTGATAAATGGAAATTGTTGCAAAAATCCATTGTGCATATATGCACGGGTGCACACCTGAACACACACATGCACACACACACACACACACACATATTTACTTCTGTGAATTTCAGTTCAAAGGCTGTGGCCATGCTGAGGAGGTGAGGGTTGAGATTTGCACATTCCTATATATGCCACATGCAAACCCATCAGTATATACCCATGCATATACAAGCATATTCTTCCCCTTACACATACATGTAAATGCACACACAAATATACATATATGTATAGGTATTCATGTACATGAAATTATATACCCATGCACACTGGGATGTAGTTTCACAATCCAATGTAAGATCCAGATCCAACATAGGGAAGGTTCTAGGTACTGTGTCTGCATTTGACCCATTCATGTTCTTAATTCATATGTAACCCTACATGGGCATCCTGCCTCGGTGCGGGGTTTAGGGTGCATTCCCTAAAATCCTTTTAACACTTGGCACACAGCTGAATGAGATCTTTAAGAATGAGATCCTTATTATACAAGCATCCCTACCTATGGCATTGCTTGAAATGCTTGTCCACTAAACTAAGTAAGATCCTTTTCACATAGGTCTTGATGTTGAGTGAGAAAGATGGCGAAAACCATATATATATTTATTTATTTATATATATATATATATATATATATATATATATATATATATATATATATATTCAATTATATATATATTTATATATATGTATATATGAAAAACCACTAAAATAAATTTTACTACACTGCTTTCAGCTATACTTAAAAGTAGGGAACAACTCTCACATTTGTGGATATAAGGTTTTTAATTAGGGAATTTTAATAAAGATAATAATATAATAAGGATTCTTAAAATTATGCTTAAGTGCACCAATTACACACACACACACAAATAAATTCAAATACTTTTCAGGGTAATTCTGGCCGTTTTGATTTTTATTAGCATTTTTATTTTATACATTGAAGCGAAACAATAATAAATAATTAGATTTAAACAGAAAATTTAAGTTATAGTTTTCTGGAGGAGGTTTTTTATGTGAAGTTTTTGGAAACTTGTATTTTAACCGCTCTGGATTTATAATGCAGAGCATTTTCAGTTGTAGCGGTTGTGGCAGTAAGTCTTTGGATTGAACCTAGGAAACTACGATTCCATTGTATTCCCAAATAATCGATACCATTTGTTGGTTACAACTCTTGACAAAAGAATGGTTAATTTTCACAGAAGGGGTGCAATTTGAACTCAGAATGCACAAGGCCAGAACGGATACTGCAATGCATTCCATTCTATGTTCTAACAATTCTACCATTGGCCCCCTGGACTGTTGCTTCTTTTAATTAACTCCAAATCAATGAATGGCAAAGCTGACCTCAGTGGTATTTGAATTCAGAGTGCAAAATTTCAAACTAAATTTTCCAATACATTTTATCCAATATGCTAATGAATCTGCCTGTTGGGTTCCTTTATTATAGCTTTACACAGATGAAAATGTACACAACGTCTAAAATCAGACAACCCTAAGCATTGTCACTTAATTTTTACAGAATGAAATAATCCATTTTTTGTCAAAGGCAAAATAGACTGGTTCCAGTTAAGTTGAGAAAATACATGAAGAACTTTGTAATATAATGAATGCTATATTATTTTAAGGAAGGTGTCAAATATTCACTAGGGTCTCAAAGTCTAGAACCAATGCTCTGGCAGATTCTACATCTTAAAGACAACGCACACACATATATGATTACACCACTTCCTGTAAACACATAGACATACACTCATATTTCTTCACATGCGTTCATGCTGCCCACCTGACAATTGCATGCACACACCAACAGCAGTTCTGTAATACCACAAACAAATGCCACCAGAGTAACATTCTCACATAGATCTCAGACATCTACTGTAAAATCAACAGGCACGAACTATATAACTATAACCATATTCAACAGTGCAGCTATACCAACTCCAGACAACACCCCCACCAAAAAAAAAAAAATGCAAGAAAATTCTTTTTTAGCCATGATGAATCTGGCAAAAGAAATAAAAAAAACTTCTAGCACTAACAAAGCACCAACCACTGTTACCCCAGTGCACAACCACACACCAATGCTATCATTGACCCACAAACCTAACTCTATAGTAATGCCAAATGTACAAGGCCTTTCATACATCATATGTGTAGTAAACCCTATTTCATTTGTTATGTTGTGGAGTATTATAATACAAAGGAAATGTAGCAGCTTCTGTAAATTAGCTGAGTTGAGTATTTAAAGAAAATGATGTCATTTCAATATTTCTTTTATATCTCTCTCACTCTCTCTTTATATCAACATCTGTATGTCTGTTTGTCAGTCTGTCTATCTATTAGTGTGTGTGCATGTGTTTGTGTATGTTTGTGTGCATGTGTGTGTGTCTGTCTATCTGTTTGTCTCTCTCTCTCTCTCTCTCTTTGGAAGAGTCTGACCATGGCATGTCTTGCTGAGAGAATGACTTTGTTTAATTACTCATAGTAACTGAAGCATGACTAATGAAGATACATAGAAAAACTAATTACTGTACACAAGCACATTGACTAATTAATCACTTTACTTATATTTTCAAAGTTGAATAAATATTTTTCCATCTTCCATACTTCAATAATGTACAATGTTTGAGTTGCCGGAAACACAGACAGTTGGTCACTGTCAACATGTTATATACTTGTATATACTTGTAAATATATCCTCTCTTTTTTTCTTTCTTTCTCTCTCTTCCTCTCTCCATGTTTGTGTGTGTGTATATCCTTGGTTTGCCGTCACATGATGGTTGTAAACAAGCATCATGATCATGCAAGTGTTGTTGTTGATTATTTCCAGTCTTCTGTGAGAAACATGTCTGACCTTGGGAAATATTAACTTGCAGAGAAACAGGTGTAGATTGGTGATAGGAAAAGCATCAAGCCATAGAAAATATGTCTCAACAAAGTCCATCTAACTCATGCAGATATAGAAAATAATTGAGCATTAAATGATGATGGTTGGAAACAAATGACATAAAATACACCTGTAAAACAGAGTACACATCATTTTAATTATTCCCTAAAAATTTTACTGATGGACTCGCTTCTGTTTCTCTATTTCATCACCATCATCACCATCATTTAACATCTGCTTTCCAGTTTCCAATTCAGCCCAATTCATGTAACAGGAGACAGTTCCTTCATGCACAAGTTAGGATTGGATAACAGTTGTGAGAGGCTGAGTCACAAATCATTGAAAGCATTTTATAGAGATGATAGTGAAATCCCATCCTCAATAGCACTGACAGCTTTGACAACTATGCATACATACTCTCTCACACACACACACACACACACACACACAAATATATATATTCACGTACATATTCTTTGATTCCAAACATTTTCAAAAACACATTGGTACATTTCCAAAATTGTCTAAATTTAGAATTCATCAGTCAATGATTCCTTCACTAGAGAGAGGGAGGAGAGAGGAGGAGGATGGGAGTGAGATAGGGAGGAGTGAAGAAAGTATGTGAATAAAGTCAGGGGAAGAAGGAAAATAAGCAAGATGAGAAAACTGGGAATAACAAGATCTGAAAAAGATAAACATCAATAGAAGAACATGTAAGAGAAGGAGTTAAATTATAAAATTAGAAAGATATATATATATATATATATATATATATATATATATATATATATATATATATATATAGAGAGAGAGAGAGAGAGAGAGAGAGAGAGAGAGAGAGAGAGAGGAAAGAGAAAGAAAGAAGTAATAAAGAACAGGTTAGGGGATAGTGACCAAAAAGTGATTGCTGAAGAGTGGTTAAGCAAAAACACAAAATATTTCTGTGAATGATGAATAATGATATGTGCATGCGTACACGCATGAACAACAACAACAAATTCCATCTGACCCATGGAGGCATACAAATGTGGCACGTAAAAAGTACCCACTACACTCTCAGAGTGGTTGGCATTAGGAAGGGCATCCAGCTGTAGAAACCCTACCAGATAAGACTAGAGCCTAGTACATCTTCTGGCTTGCCAGTCCTCAGTCAAACCATCCATCCCATGCCAGCATGGAAAGTAAACGTAAAATAACGATGATCATATATATATATATATATATATATATATATATATATATATATATATATATATATATGTATATATATGTATATATATATATATATATATATATATATATATATATATATATATATATATATATATATATATATAATATATATATATATATATATATATATATATATATATATATATATATGTATGTATATATATATATGTATGTATATATATACGTATGTATGTATATACATATATATATATATATATACATGTATGTATATATATATATATATATATATATATATATATATATATATATATATATATATATATATATATATATATATATATATATATATATATATGTATATATATGTATATATATATATATATATATATATATATATATATATATATATATATATATGTATGTATATATATATATGTATGTATATATATACGTATGTATGTATATACATATATATATATATATATACATGTATGTATATACATATATATATATATATATACATGTATGTATATATATATATATATATATATATATATATATATATATATATATATATATATATATATATATATATATATATATATGTATGTATATATATACATATATATATATATATATGTATATATGTATCATCATCATCATCATCGTTTAACGTCCGCCTTCCATGCTAGCATGGGTTGGACGATTTGACTGAGGACTGTTGAAACCGGATGGCAAAACCAGGCTCCAATCTAATTTGGCAGAGTTTCTACAGCTGGATGCCCTTCCTAACGCCAACCACTCAGAGAGTGTAGTGGGTGCTTTTACGTGTCACCCGCACGAAAACGGCCACGCCCGAAATGGTGTCTTTTATGTGCCACCCGCACAAGAGCCAGTCATGGGGCACTGGCAACGATCTCGCTCGAAGGATTTCGTGTGTTGACCGCACATGAGCCAGTCCAGGGGCACCGGCAACGATCCTGCTCAAAAAACCTCATGTGTCACCCGCACAAGAGCCGGCCCAGGGGCGTCGGCCGCATATGAGCCAGTCCAGGGGCACTGGCAATGAACCCGCTCAAACATTTCATGTGTCACCCGCACAAGAGTCAGTCCAGGGGCACCAGCAACGATCCCGCTCGAAAGATTCATGTGTCGCCCACACATGAGCCAGTCCAGGGGCACTGGCAACGATTCCGCTTGAACGATTTCATGTGTCACCCGCACATGAGCCAGTCTAGGGTCACCGGCATCGATCTCGCTCGAGAAACCTCATGTGTCACTCGTACAAGAGCCAGTCCATGGGCACTGGCAACGAACCCGCTCAAACATTTCATGTGTCACCCGCACAAGAGTCAGTCCAGGGGCACCAGCAACGATCTCGCTAGAAAGATATCATGTGTCGCCCGAACATAAGCCAGTCCATGGGCACTGGCAACGATCCCGCTCAAAAGATTCATGTGTCGCCCGCCCATGAGCCAGTCCAGGGGCACTGGCAGCGATTCCGCTTGAACGATTTCATGTGTCACCCGCAAGCCGGCCCAGGGGTACCGGCAACGATCTCGCTCGAAAGATTTCATGTGTCACCCGCAAGCCGGCTCAGGGGCACCGGCAACGATCTCGCTCGAAAGATTTCATGTGTCGCCCGCACATGAGCCAGTCCAGGGGCACTGGCAACGATCTCGCTCGAAAGATTTCATGTGTCGCCCGCACATGAGCCAGTCCAGGGGCACTGGCAACGATCCCGCTCGAAAGATTTCATGTGTCGCCCGTACATGAGCCAATCTGTGTTTGTCTCCCAACATTGCTTGACAACCAGTGTTGGCATGCTTATGTCCCCAGTAACTTAGTGGTTCAACAAAACAGACTTATAGAATAAGTACCAAGCTTTAAAAAAAAATATGTACTGGTGTCCATTTTTGTTCATCTAAAATTCTTCAAGGTGGTGCCCCAGCATGGCCACAGTCTAACGAATGAAACAGGTAAAAGATAAAAGTTAGAAATAAGTAAGTTTTAACATCAGCAATCTTCCATAAAGATTTACTTTACAACCTTCAATAAAGTTACGACCTTATGGTATATCTCATTTGCCTGTAGCAAAGTATATTATCTATTTTTGCCGTATACTTGTACTCTTATGTATGTGCTTTTATTTAGTTACAATGTACTTAGTTTAAATTTAAAGAGTATATTTGTTTATTGTATGCAGCTTGTACATCTTGTCTTATTTAACTTAAATTAGTGTGAATATTTAATGCGATATAACATATAGTAATTTCATATAACATATAGTAACATTTGATAAATTAATCTCATTTATAGATGCTTTATGATATAAAACTTATCTGTAATGTCTGGTACTGTAATGCAATCTAATGTAATGTACAGTATAGTTGTGAAGTGTTCTATAGTGATGTATAATGTAATATAGTGCAGTGTACTATTGTGTTGTATAAAGCAATAAAATGTAATGTAGGTAAATGTACTCTAGTATAGTACAGTTGTGAAAGTGCATGGTTGTGAGTTTGATTCTTAGACGGGTTTGTGTTTCATGTTCTTGAGCAAAACACTTTATTTTTCATGTTGCTCCAGTTAACTTAGCTGTGGAAATGACTTGCAACACCACTAGTCTGAAAATGTATCGGCCTTTGCTTTTCCCTTGGACAACACTGGTAGCATGAAGACGAGAGGTTAGTATGCATGGGTGACATCTGGTCTTCCATAAATAAATAGCCTTTCCCAGACTTGTCCATTGGAGGGGCACTCTCTAGGCACAATCTCATGACCGAAGGTGGTGGTGAGGGTCTTTACTTTTTCTTTCATAGTGCAGTGTTCGTGAAGTATGAAGCAATATAGTGTAGAATATTCTAGTGTAATATATTGTTATGTATGTGTGGCTTTGAGTTGTATAGTGAGTGTAATATGCGATGTATTGTTGTGTAAAGCAGTGTAGACTTCTGTAGTGTACTTTAGTGTAATATAGTGTACTGTAATGCAGTGTATAAGTTATTTTTGTATTGTAATCATATTTGATAATTCGATGCTTTTAAACAACTTGATTGATAACTTCATATCCAATTAGAAATATTGAACAATTGCGTTAACAACACCCTCGTAGCATAGAACAGGCTGATGAGGGAGAATATATATCTGTGGTAAATACAGTCTTGGCTGTGGGCCAAATATTTGGACACTTTGCCAATAAGTTGGTTATATAAAGCTGAAGATATATATGCATATATATATATATATATATATATATATATATATATATATATATATATATATATATATATATATATATATATACACACACATAAACACACACATATACATATCAATATATTGATATAATAATAATAATAATAATAATAATAATAATAATAATAATAATAATAATAATAATAATAATAATAATAGTTTCTGCTGTATTAACCACAAGGGCTTAAAGAGATAGAGAAAAGACAAAGAAGAGTTAAATAGGGTCATACAAAGGTATATGGGGTGGGACAGACGTGTTATTCAGAAATGAGGGGTGAGGTGATAGACAATATCCAATATATAATGGGACAAAAGAAAAACAAATATTTATATGGAATAAATAAAAAAGGACAATCATAATGAAATGTAATAATTAAAACAAGACATCTATGTAAAATTTAAACGTTCACTTGCATTGATGAGAGTAACCCTCCTCCTGACTAAGTATTCCTTCAATTTTTTCTTGTATTGTTCTTAGATGGATATTTCAGAATCTTCCATACGGAGCTGATAGACAGGTAAGGGTGTATATCTTCTGGATCATTTACTTTGCAATGTCTATCCTAAATTTGTTCTATTGTTCCACTAAATGTCATTTTTATGCTATTTAAAGCACAATCTCACGCTCTGCCCAGCCTGTAAATTATCTGGAAAATTCCTTGGGTATAAGAGCTGTAATTGGTCAATAGAGACAGGCCACTTCTCTAGCAAGATAATGTTCGACCAGATGTTGCACAAAGAACGCTACTCAAGTCACAAGAACCTAACTTAGAAGTACTCTGTCATCTGCCTTATTCACCAGATCTTGCACCAACTGACTATCATATCTTCCAGGCATTAGACAAGTTTATGCAAGATAAAAACTTCAAATCTAAAGAAGATGCAAAAACAGTCTTTCATAATTTCATTACTTCTTGCCCTCCAGAATTCTTCACTGCCATCATAAATAAGCTAACAATAAAATGGCGAAATTGTGTTGATAATTTAGATGCCTACTTTGATTAAATGCATTGCTTTTTGTTGAGATAAATTAAAATAAACTTTCAGTTCAAAATTGGACATTTCATTCTTAATGATTAAATAGTTTTGTCTATGCCTCTGCATTCACAGTATCACCACAAATCATCCTCTCTACACCCATCTCTCCATCATTTTCTAACTGCAGCACTGTCTTAGCTGTTGTAATTAAATAACAGAGATGCACATATTTCAACCCCTATCTTTCCTATGCTACCAGTTTTCTCTTTCCTTTGAACCACTTCCCATTTCACTTCTAATCCCCAATATTATCCCATACCATTAGTAAACACCATCTCAAATTGACCATCGAGCCTCCACTACATTTCCATGTCCCCTTTTGCCCATCACTCTCTATATTCTATCCTATATACTGCGGATCTCATCCCTTGTCACTGAGCACTCTTCTTTCTACCACACTTCACATCATCTCATTTCTTGTCTCTACAATTTTATTATAATGCTACTCTCAAATGTCCATTTTTCTACTGCCATTTACCCTTGACTCACTCCTATTTCCTTCACCTTCTCACCAAAAGAAACTGATGTTCACCATCAATCATGTCCCCACTCACCCACTGTGTTTGTCACTCACAGCATTAGCTGTATGCCAATCTCTAACCATCAACTGCTCACCTCACACTCTCCTGAACTTACTGGCTCCACTGTCCCCGTTCTCCTCACTTGTTCTTCTCTCTGTCCCTTAAAATTCCCCCTGTTGTAACTTGATGGTACATCCTAGTACCTTATTACCATCATTTTTTTTCCAGCTGGGATAGCTATGCATCTTGGCTACATCTAGACACCTGTACCAATCCTATAATACTCTTGCCTCTAAACACCAAGCATAAAGCTACCTGCCTTAATGCTACATCTCCTTCCAGTTGAAAGGTCTTGTATTGCAAGACATCATGACCTTACTAGTATTAGTGACAGGCAAAAGCATCCAGTTACACTCTTTACAGCATTATGAAGGTCATCCAGCTGCAGAAACTTAGCCAAAACAGACATTAGGGTTAGCTGTAGTCTTCTGATCTATCTGATCCAGACAAGCTGTCCAAACTGTGCTAGCATAGACTTCAGGTGTTGAATGATGATAACAATATATGACTAAATATATACATGAATACATACATATGTACATGTTTACATATATGTTTTGTAATATATAATTAATCAAATGAACTTCTGAATATAACCGGAGCCTGTTTTAACAACTCTAAAGATATGATGAACGAAGTAGCACTAGTGGAATATGAACTGAGAATGTAAAATACATAAATAAACAGCAGGAAATATTTTATCACTATGCTCTATTCCTCTGTCACTCTACCACACTATATATAGGAAACCATATTGTCAATACAATTTATTCCTAATTTAATACCATTTCCAGAATCAAGGATTTCTTGATTTCTTCAATCGTTGACCATTTACTTAAATGTGCTTCAATATAATTCCTCTAATAAATATCATTTATGAACTTTTGGCAAAGTTACAGAGACTTCTCTTCAGAATGGCCATGCCTGAATGTTAATTCTATGTATTTACCATATTCACATAATTTACAGCCAATATATACAGAAATAGAAATATACATACGTTTGCCTGTATACAGAAATTTATAGGTAATCTCATATGTGTGGCTAGGAATGTGCATCTTCACTATGACATATATGTGTGAGGGAGATTTAATGTGTGTGTATGTGTGTATAGATATGAACGCACATTCGTACAAAAAAAATATACGTGTTAATATATGTGTGAGCAGGTACACACACGCACAGATACATACGTGTGTGTTCTTGTGAGTGAGTATATATCTATACACATGTTCACTCACATTCTTCTCTCCCTCGTGCACATAGGTGTGTATGTTGGTTGACAAAATAAGTAGCAGTTGAGTTCTGGGATTGATGTAACTGACTTACCCCTACCCCTAAATTGTTGGCCTTGTGCCAAAATTTGAAATCGTTGCTGTTGTTGTTTAAAACAGTTTAATTCAGCCCTGTGTGAATCAAACTGATTTAAGAATTTCATGTAACTTCTACTGAATGATTTAAATACCTCTTTCTTTTGCTTATCCGCTCACCTGCATATATATATATATATATATATATATATATATATATATAAAACAAATAATAAATGAGTATATGCATATATACGTACAGGTGTGTGCATACCTACGTCTACCTGTGCATATCTGGGTACAGGACATTGCACACAAAACGTAGACAAGAAAATAATAATAACCAGAGTACAGAAAACACACAAGCCACATAGAGAATATTTTCCTTCATCAGCCACCCCTGTTTTATCACCGGTGTTTCAAAACGGCTCTTCCAATGGACTACAAATTAAACTTGTATACACAAATTAAACCTGTGCCATGGAGGAATGTAGTGGCGGACAAAAAACAAGATAGGAAAACAAACGGAAAAGAAAACAAGACAGGAAAACAAATGGAAAAGGCTATGCGGCCAGACGTGAAAAATTATGTGTATATGAATGCTGTGAGGCACGAACTGAAAGTGGGGACGAAGTAAGTTCACGTGTTTGCTCGGCGATAGCCAAGGAAGAAAAGGATTAGTGACCAGGCAGGGGTAAGGGAGAGAGAGAGAGAGAGTGGTAGAGGGAGAAACTAAGGGAGGAAGTAGAAGAATAGGTGAGCAACGAGAGAGTGGGAAAAAGTGATAGAGAAAGAGATAGAGTCGCATCAGAAGATATAAAGTTTAAATATATATATATAAAATATTTTTTTCAGGATGAGATAAAAAAACCAAGGCTGTGAAGATTTAAAAACTTTATAAATGTTCTAAAATCTTCAAAGGCTTGGTTTTTTATCCAGAAGTGGGGGAGAAGGTAATCATAACTTTTTAAAAATTTCTTTTTATAAAAGGCCTCCACATCATTTGCAAGGGTATGATGAAAACTATTTTGGGGCCCTGTGAAAATTCAAGGATATTGGACTTTTACTTTAAGGTGAGAACATAGCAGATAATTATAGACACTTCCTGAGCCCTAGAGTCCTCCTTGTACCAACTATACCTAAACCTATCTTGTTGACCCAGACGAAAGATGATGTTTAGACCAAAGCAGCTTTAGAATTATCAGTGAATTTTTATATTACTATTTAGGAAAAAAATTAGTTTTTATGATATGTGGTTCAGGTGTATAACAGAACTGGATATTACTGATTCAGTTTTCTAGTCACGGAACTACACATGAAATTCTTAACAGGCTGTGTGCAAAATGACACCTTATCAACAATTACAGTGTAGAATTTTAGCGTGCAAATATGTGTTTACCAATATTCAGTTTTCAGACCTTTGTTGCTTAATAGAATTTTATGACTGGACGTTTTTGGGAACTCCAGTTGTATAGACTTAATCTTTCTAACTGATTCTGTGAAAGAATAACAAATTCCAAACATAAGCACAAAGCTTAAAATTAGCAAAATTACAGAGAAAACCGAGAAAAGATAAAAGTTTTAGTTAGCAAGAAAGAAAACAAAACATTACTGTTTTCCAGGAGCTGGCCATGCTCAATGTGTGTGTGTGTGTGTGTGTGCTATTAAAGGCTTTCCTTTTAAACTAAATACTGTCTAAAATAGGACTTGCTTCAATTTTCTTTACTCTTTTTCTTTTTTTTTTTATTAATCACTGATATTTACCTTCGCTTATTCATATTTGCATATCTTTTCAGTCTTATCTTCTGAAAGAGCTGGTTAATTGGGGTATAATCATTTTATAGTAGGCAAGAACTATGGGATCAATATACTATCTGCCTCTGATATCTTTTTATCACCAGATTTGAAATTTGGAACAATTAACAAATGATAAAGGTTTGATAAGGAGTTATGGCAAAAAGCCTTAACAAAATACACAAAAGCTCAAGTAAAAATTATGTTGTCCTTTAGCACAGACATAAATATATATACATATGCATATATACATAAATACATCCACAGCCATACACACACATGCTTATATGTTCCCACACACAGACATATATATACACACACACATATATGCACACACCCACACACACATATATGCACACACCCACACACACATATATGTGCACCCCCATGCATTTATGCACACACATACACATTTGTGTGACTATGGAAGTGTAATTATGTGTGTATCTGTGTGTACCTATGTATTTTTTTGTATAAGATATACTATTTGTTTTAATGTCAGATTGTCTAGTAATTATATTATAATTATACAGAATTCTTATATGAGTGACATCTCTTTAGAAACATATAAAGAAGAGTAACAATAGATAGAATCTAAATATAAAGTTTTGAGATTAAAAATAGAAGCAGTAACACAATTTGATTGCACTTTCTTTAAAAGGATTGGATGAAATTAACAAAAGTTCATCGTACTTGGTGACAGAATGGTGACTAAGCAGGTTTATTTTGGATCAGTAAGATCAATTGCAGAATCAACATATTGTGTATGTGTGTGTGAGTGTGTAATAAAAAACAGAAAGCATAAATTGAACAGTTAATTTAAATCATGATCTATCTGTGTACTTTAAGCTTTTCTGCTTTTTATTCTGAACAAATTTTGCTTTGCATAAAAAAGAGCCAATCTCTCAATGTGGAGGAACCTGTGCAAGAGATAGACCCATGAAGATGTGGAATGGAGAGGTGTATGGTTCTGTTGGGTTGCAGTTATAGAAAGAAAGGTTCAGCCAGGATATTGATTCTTGGTCAGGCCATGGTCTCCAATAATCTTGGTCAAACTTCTATTAAATCTTGCTAACTTTATTTTTGATTTATTCCACATTAAACTAATTCTACATATGAAATATAAAAGGAGACCAAAATTCATGATACCATCTTCAAATTTCTCTAGGAGATAATCAAAAACAACAGAAGAAATATAGAACTCATTGTTCATATTTCAGACTGTCACCAAAATATATATTAGCATTCCATTTTCAATTTCACAAAAGTTTCAATCTCCGAAAAGATTATTTTGTGACTTTTCACCCAAAAAGTTCAACTTGTGACCCAAACAGGTCATCTAATGTCAACTGATTTAATTAACAATTGGGCTTTTTGCTTGAAATGAAAATCATGACGAAGCACTGATTTTCACCAATTACCATTATAATTAGTTATTCTAAATGGTTTCTAATGTTTCATTTCATGTCTTTGGAGTGTATGAAGATTATGGATGGGATACTATTAATAGCTTCTTCTGAATTATTTATCGTCACTTATATTGATTGTTTGAATAATTAATGAGCTGATGTCTATTATGATGAGAGAGAGATGTCAAATCCCATTCACCAAGCTACTTCTCACTCAAAACAAACAAATGCTATCAACATTTCATTATTGTCTTCAAATTCTATTTTGTTATACAAAAATTATTTTTGGATTATCTATTTTTTTCCTTTTATTTCATTTATAAATTATCCCATGATAGATTACAACTTTAAATTAAATTTCATTAGATTAGTCTGAGATAGAGTATGGTTACAATATTATTAGAATTCACGAGTATGTGAGCTGTCATGAAGGGTTTAATCAATGAAAAGTGCAGGGGAGTGAGATTATTTGTAGGAAGGTTAAAGTTCAGTCTCCAGTACAACATGGTATATGGCAATCAGGCAATATACTTCTCCCAGATTCAGTTCACCATATAGTTCACTCTCACTCTGTATATATATATATGCGTGTGTTTCTTTTTGCTTGTCTGCCTGTCGTCCCCTCTCTCTCTTGCTCTTTATCTCTCTATATGTATATATATATATAATAGAGTTATTAATATTTCTAAGTCTCTCTAAAGGAGACTACGGCAGCGGTACTGGAAATTAATAGTTATTGCCAAGCCAACATGGCAGTCCCAAAATTAGGACGAAAGCTGCCGTGAATTAGCTCCAAGAAGCCATCGCCTCTAGCTAGCTATGTGACACACGAAACCTGTGTCCTTTATAACCTTCATATATGTATATATATGTATGTATATATATATATATATATATATATATATATATATATATATATATATATATATATATATATGTATGTATATATATCTCAATATATATACATCTCAATACCTTGCGCTTTCTTGTTTCTCTCCATGAAATTCAATTGAATTCAGTTGTTGTCTTAAATTCATGCTTATTCATTTTCTAAGCTTCCTAAATTCATGCTACGTTATATTCTAATCACCCAGAATTCATTGCTCTTTTAAAAAAAATTACGATTTATGCATTGTTGTCTCTCAAATATTTAAAATCTACAATTAAGAGCCCTCTCTACTCGCTGGCGGTACCTACCCACCACCACTACCCATTTTCCTTTATTCAAAAATTCTTATCGCTCCTTAAAATTATGGCTTTTAAGTGTTGATTTCTCAGCCCAAGAATTACAGCGTGATGTGCTGCTTGACTGGTCCCCCCTCTCCCTCTCTCTCTCTTTATATATATATATGATGATGATCTTTTCTCCTGCCATGCCTCTGTCTACCCCTCCATCCTCTCTCTCCCCCTTCGTAGTTTTTCCTTTAAGGTCTTCAGGTTCTGGCTATATATAAATGAGAAACCCATTCTAAATTATCTAGCTGACGTACTACGACGAAATACCCAAGATGCAGATAAGATAGAGATTTTTATTTATTTACGGCCTCAAACATCTCAATACCTTGCGCTTTCTTGTTTCTCTCCATGAAATTCAATTGAATTCAGTTGTTGTCTTAAATTCATGCTTATTCATTTTCTAAGCTTCCTAAATTCATGCTACGTTATATTCTAATCACCCAGAATTCATTGCTCTTTTAAAAAAAATTACGATTTATGCATTGTTGTCTCTCAAATATTTAAAATCTACAATTAAGAGCCCTCTCTACTCGCTGGCGGTACCTACCCACCACCACTACCCATTTTCCTTTATTCAAAAATTCTTATCGCTCCTTAAAATTATGGCTTTTAAGTGTTGATTTCTCAGCCCAAGAATTACAGCGTGATGTGCTGCTTGACTGGTCCCCCCTCTCCCTCTCTCTCTCTCTCTCTCTCTTTATATATATATATGATGATGATGATGATGATCTTTTCTCCCGCCATGCCTCTGTCTACCCCTCCATCCTCTCTCTCCCCCTTCGTAGTTTTTCCTTTAAGGTCTTCAGGTTCTGGCTATATATAAATGAGAAACCCATTCTAAATTATCTAGCTGACGTACTACGACGAAATACCCAAGATGCAGATAAGATAGAGATTTTTATTTATTTACGGCCTCAAACATCTCAATACCTTGCGCTTTCTTGTTTCTCTCCATGAAATTCAATTGAATTCAGTTGTTGTCTTAAATTCATGCTTATTCATTTTCTAAGCTTCCTAAATTCATGCTACGTTATATTCTAATCACCCAGAATTCATTGCTCTTTTAAAAAAATTACGATTTATGCATTGTTGTCTCTCAAATATTTAAAATCTACAATTAAGAGCCCTCTCCACTCGCTGGCGGTACCTACCCACCACCACTACCCATTTTCCTTTATTCAAAAATTCTTATCGCTCCTTAAAATTATGGCTTTTAAGTGTTGATTTCTCATCCCAAGAATTACAGCGTGATGTGCTGCTTGACTGGTCCCCCCTCTCCCTCTCTCTCTCTTTATATATATATATGATGATGATCTTTTCTCCTGCCATGCCTCTGTCTACCCCTCCATCCTCTCTCTCCCCCTTCGTAGTTTTTCCTTTAAGGTCTTCAGGTTCTGGCTATATATAAATGAGAAACCCATTCTAAATTATCTAGCTGACGTACTACGACGAAATACCCAAGATGCAGATAAGATAGAGATTTTTATTTATTTACGGCCTCAAACATCTCAATACCTTGCGCTTTCTTGTTTCTCTCCATGAAATTCAATTGAATTCAGTTGTTGTCTTAAATTCATGCTTATTCATTTTCTAAGCTTCCTAAATTCATGCTACGTTATATTCTAATCACCCAGAATTCATTGCTCTTTTAAAAAAAAATTACGATTTATGCATTGTTGTCTCTCAAATATTTAAAATCTACAATTAAGAGCCCTCTCTACTCGCTGGCGGTAACCCGCCCTCCCACCCCCTCCACCGGAAGTTCATTCGTCTGTCATTCCTCTGTCATCCCACCCCCTCCACCGGAAGTTTCATTCCTCTGTCATCCCACCCCCTCCACCGGAAGTTCATTCCTCTGCCATCCCACCCCCTCCACCGGAAGTTCATTCCTCTGTCATCCCACCCCCTCCACCGGAAGTTCATTCCTCTGTCATCCCACCCCCTCCACCGGAAGTTCATTCCTCTGTCATCCCACCCCCTCCACCGGAAGTTCATTCCTCTGTCATCCCACCCCCTCCACCGGAAGTTCATTCCTCTGTCATCGCACCCCCTCCACCGGAAGTTCATTCCTCTGCCATCCCACCCCCTCCACCGGAAGTTCATTCCTCTGTCATCCCGCCCCCTCCACCGGAAGTTCATTCCTCTGCCATCCCACCCCCTCCACCGGAAGTTCATTCCTCTGTCATCCCGCCCCCTCCACCGGAAGTTCATTCCTCTGTCATCCCACCCCCTCCACCGGAAGTTCATTCCTCTGTCATCCCACCCCTCCACCGGAAGTTCATTCCTCTGTCATCCCACCCCCTCCACCGGAAGTTCATTCCTCTGTCATCCCACCCCCCTCCACCGGAAGTTCATTCCTCTGTCATCCCGCCCCCTCCACCGGAAGTTCATCCCTTTGTCATCCTGTCAACCTCGGCTGTCTCCCGGAACCCATCTAGTGGCCTTGGCCATCCTCTCCCCTACCTTTGGGTAGCGCATTAAGGTTGAGAAATGTTTGCAGGTTGTAGGTAATGTTTTGCTTATGAATTCTTCCAATTGCAAGTTTTCTTTTCAGGTACACGACACTGCTTTTCCTCTTCCCAGGCTACAGGCCCACACCCCCAACACCCATACTGTTAGGATTGGCACTCTCAACGTCGGCACGCTGAAAGGTAGATCTGGTGAAATTGTTGAGATGCTTGAACGGAGATGCGTAGATATGTGCTGCATCCAGGAAGTAAGATGGAGAGGAGGTTCTGCAAGGTTCCTCACAGGCAAAGAACACAGGTACAAGATTTTCTGGGCAGGGAACACTGACGGGGTCGGGGGCGTAGGAATACTTCTAGCGGAGAAATGGGTGGATAAGGTAATCGAGGTCGTTAGAGTAAGTGACAGAGTACTTAAGATCAGACTAGTGCTTCATCATAGATTAGCTACTGTCATCTCAGCCTATGCACCTCAACCTGGGCTACCAGATGGTCTGAAAGACCAATTCTATGACACCCTCTTGCAAACTACCTCGTCGACGAGTGACAGGGACCTTCTCTTTGTGGCTGGAGACTTCAACGGTCATGTCGGACGTCGTGCTGGGGGCTTCCATGGCATACATGGAGGCTATGGCTTCGGTTCCCGCAACGAGGAGGGAACCAGACTGCTGGAGTTCTGTGATGCAACCAATCTTATAGTCTGCAATACCAACTTCAGGAAACCTGCCAGTCACCTAGTCACCTACCGCTCCGGCAGACACTCTAGCCAAATCGACTACATCCTCGCCAGAAATAGGGAAAGAGGGCGGCTTATAAATGCCAAAACCTACCCTGGCGAAGAATGTACCCCACAACATAGATTAGTAGTTAGCGACTTTGGGATCAAGGCAAAATGGGTGCCCAGAATTAGACAGGCTTGGAGAAGAAGGGTGTGGAAGCTTAAAGACCCTGCAAACGGACAGAGACTTAGAGACAAGTTACTTGAAGCATTTAACGAAATAGAAGGGGATATAGCATCATACAACGTGGAAGACAATTGGAGATTTCTGCGGGACAACCTGTTGAAAGCCACCGACCAGATTTGTGGGTGGTGTAAGGTCCCCTCCCAACCCAGAGTAACGTGGTGGTGGAACAAGGAGGTAGACAGGGCTATTAGACAAAAGAAACAAGCTTGGAAGGACTGGAAGAACGGTGGTAGCAGGGAATTGTACCAATGTGCCAGAAGGGAGGCTAGGCGACAGGTTTATTTAGCCAGAGGGGAAGCAGATAAGGAAAGATTTGCCAATGTTCTGCGCCGTGAGGACCAAAGACTCGAGGTATTTCGGGTTGCAAGACAGTGTAGGAGAGAGAATAGTGATGTTGTAGGAGAGAAATGTGTTCGCATGGATGATGGTACGCTTGCATTAAATGAGGATGCAAAGAAAGAGGTCTGGAGATGCCACTACGATAGATTGCTTAATAAAGAGAATGAATGGGAGAAAGAGAGCCTGCCTTATGTCGACCCAATAGAGGGACCAGCTATCCGAGTTGATAGTACCAGGGTAGATAAAGCAATTAAGAGTATGAAGACCGGGAAAGCCCCCGGCCCATCAGGAATCACTGCAGAGATGCTCAAAATATCTGGCAGTGTTGGCTATAGCCTAGTCACCCGTATTACGAACCAGGTGATACACGAAGGAGTCATACCCTATGACTGGTGTAGCAGCATCATAGTCAACTGCTACAAAGGTAAAGGGGACGCTTTAGATACAAATAATTACAGAGGCATCAAGCTGTTAGATCAGGTTATGAAAGTTACAGAGAGGGTCATAGCCCAACTAATTAGGGAGCGAATCAATTTAGATGAGATGCAGTTTGGGTTCGTGCCAGGTAAAAGCACTACTGATGCCTTATTTCTAGTGAGACAGTTGCAAGAGAAATACCTAGCCAAGGATAAACCTCTGTACCTGGCTTTCGTTGACATGGAGAAAGCCTTTGACAGGGTCCCCCGATCCCTTATCTGGTGGTCAATGAGGAAACTTGGGATAGAAGAATGGCTAGTGAGAGCTGTGCGAGCCATGTACAGAGATGCGGCCAGTAAGGTGAGGGTTGGAAATGAGTACAGCAATGAATTCCGGGTAGAGGTAGGGGTCCACCAAGGTTCCGTCCTCAGCCCCCTATTATTTACCATAGTCCTCCAGGCAATCACAGAGGAGTTCAAGACAGGTTGCCCCTGGGAGCTCCTCTATGCTGATGACCTTGCCCTAATTGCGGAGTCACTATCAGAACTAGAGGAGAAGTTTCAGGTGTGGAAGCAAGGTCTAGAATTGAAGGGCCTTAGAGTCAACCTAGCTAAAACCAAAATCCTAATAAGTAGGAAGGTAGATAAAACACAAACCCCTTCAGGTAGATGGCCCTGCTCAGTATGTAGAAAAGGAGTAGGTAGTAACTCTATAAGATGTACCCGGTGCAAGCTATGGACACATAAGAGGTGCAGCAACATCAAAGGCAGGTTAACTAGCAAGTTAGTTTTTGTTTGTGGCAGATGTTCAGGTGCAATAAAGACTGCAAACAAACAGGAAACAACTTCTATCTCATTCCAGGGTGAAAAACTAGAGGTAGTCGATAGCTTCCGCTATCTGGGCGACCAAGTTAGTAGTGGGGGTGGGTGCGCTGAAAGTGTAGCTGCTAGAATAAGAATAGCCTGGGCAAAGTTTAGAGAGCTCTTACCCCTGCTGGCGACAAAGGGACTCTCACTCAGAGTAAAAGGCA
>NC_142939.1:46891035-46981035 GCF_046866305.1 Octopus bimaculoides
ATTTACAAATCAATGCAAATGTAAAGGGCTAGCTCTTCAGGTCACCAGAACATCATGGTTACACCAAAGCTTCAACTCTGCATATACATACAAAACTGTCCTTTGTATATACAATGTATGGAAGATGCATACTTAATAAGAATTACATCAGTCTGGTCATTAAAGAATAAATATAAATAATAAGTATATTTTGTATGATGTCAATTAAGATGTTGGATCTAAGCTTAGAGAATTGACCATCCTTAATGCAAACAAAAGAACAAAAGTCAAGAAAGGATAGGAGAGGATGTAAAGTAGTTAAAATAGATAAAAGATTATATTGAGAGTATTCAAAAATGCATATAAAAATATAAAAGAAATATATTATACATGAATTCAACAGGGTAAAGACAGCTGGAGATATAAAGATTAAACTAAAGAGTCTTGAACAACAGTTATTTTTAAATAGGGTTAAAAGGTCAAAGGGCATCCAAATGAATTCTGACTCAAAAAACAGTATTGAAACCAGCACATCTAGCTAGAGGCAGATACATATATGCATTAAGATAATAGAAACAATACCCAACCACACTTGCATAACTGTATATTCATACAACTATTAATATACATATATACCACACAGACAAACACTAGAACACACAAAAACATGAATGTATGCATAATTATAAACACAGAATATATTGCTAAATACATACAAAACACATACATACATATATGTGTACCTATAGAGACATATACATATGTATACACAGCTAAATGCAGGATTCTATGAATCTGTATATTACATGACAATTATGTGTGAGTGTGTGTGTGTGTGTGTGTTCATGTGTGCATTTAAAGATTCTTATCACAGTATTGACTGGGCTATCAGAAGTTATTATACACCACTGATCACAATGTGCTTCCAAGTTTGCCTTGGTCGAACCATTCTTTTTCATCTTGAACCAAATTGCTTGATTAAATCAACTCCCCATCATTGTGACGCCTTCCAAGTGGCCTTTTCTGATCTCTTGAGTGTCACTTAGTAACTGCATAACTCCACCGGTTGTCTGTGAACCTTGTGACATGTCTGGCTCATTGGAACTTGTTCATTCGGTAGTCTACAATGACATCATTCTGTTCTCAAATTATCTCATTTCAAATGTACACTCTTAGTAATGTTCCTAGTATGGATCTTTCCATGGCCGTTTGGTTCTTACCGATATAGTAATTTTAACAATCTTTGCTGTTTAGGAGTGAATGTTTCCATTCTTTCTTCTTTCTGTCTCACTCCCTCTCCCATTATGTGTGAGAAAGAGAGGGAGAAAGAGGGAGATGATCCTTATAAATATTGTAATTCTAATAATCTTTGCTGTTTCAGAGCAAATGTTTCCATTCTGTCTTCTGGTTTTCTTACTCCCTCTCCCATTTTGTATGTATGTATGTATGTATGTATGTATGTATGTACGTATGTATGTGCATGCATGTATATGTACACGTGTGTATAACAAAATGTGTTAAATACTGGAACTGACTTCTTTTATTCTGTATTTTTCTTTTCTTCATCTTCTTTGTTCCTCGTCTATCACATCTATTAACAAGAATTATTAAAGAATCTTCATTTTTAAAAGAACTCTCCTTCCGATCTTCAACTACTTTGAAAAACTCTCCAACACTTATTGTCATCAATCATACAGCAGTCTGCTTGTATAAGAGAGAGAAATTAATGCAATAATAATAACAATAATAATAAAAATAATATTCAAGTGAAAAGTATTCAACAACCTTAAATATTCAGCAGGAAAGAAAATTTACAGAACAAAAATAAAACAATTTGTCATGTAAATTTGATTTCATTGTCTTTCCACTGGCATGCGTGTGTGTGTGTGTGTGTGTGTGTGTGTGTGTGTGTGTGTATCTGTAGGTGTGCCCATGTGTATGTGTCTATGCACATGTAGGCAAGTGCATTTCTGTATATGAGTTTGTGTGAGGTGCACGTATCTGCATAAATACGTGTATCTGTGTGTAATTATGTAAGAATGTAGGTATGTGTGCATGTATGTGTGTATCCATTCATGTCTGTGTTTGTTTTTGTATGCATGGGTTGTTTGTATGCATGTGTGTTATAGTTTAGATTCCAGTTCCTCAGTTTATTGGTTTTTCTCCATTTTCTCCAAGAGACAACAATGATAAATACAGTGGCACTCTGCCATTCTTCAATCACCACATTATGAAGTGTTTAAATGAACAAACAATAAGCAACAACAATAACAATAATAACGAACATTAATACAGCAACTACAACATCTACTACAACTATAACAGTAACAACTCTTGCAGCAACGATACCAAAAGAACAAAAATGTTTGCAATAACAACACCAAGAACAACAAAGTTAACAGCAACAAAAATAATATATAAAATGTGAAAAGATATAAAAAAAACAAAGGCATTTCAAAAAGAATGAGAAAAATACTGAAATATTTTGGGTGTATATATATATAAATGTGAACAAATAATTATGAATGTATGCATGTCTGTAAGGTGTAAGTGAAATATATGTGTGTGTGTGTGTGTGTGTGTGTGTGTGTGTGTGTGTGTGTGTGTGTGTGTGTGTACAAGGTGTGATGGGTAAATTGTCGCCATTTTATATTTTTAATTTTGAAATTACACATTGTTTGTTTCTGATTTTGTTGACTACACAGTGTAGTAGAGTCAGTTGGGCACCAACTGTGAGAAAAACTGTACCATGATACAATTCACGTTACCAGAAATTTGGAATGGGGCATTTGAGAGAATCAATTTTCTAAATATCTGTAGCTCTCATTGCTCCTGTGCATCTTCCACAAACTCCTTCCTATTATTCCACTGCACCTCTTGTGTGTCCATAGCTTGCACGGATTACATCGTATGAAGTTCCTGCCTATTCCTTTCCTACAAATTGAACTAGGCCATTTACTTCAAATGGGTAAGGTCCTGTCTATTTTCTTGCTTACTAAAACTTAGTCTTTGTTAGTTAACCTTAAGGTCCTTCATATCCAGGCTTTGCTTCTACATCAGGAATTTTTTTCTAGTTCTATCACAGAATCAGTTATGAGAGCAAGATCATCAGCTTATAGCAGTTCCCAGAGGTATTTGGTCTTGAATTCCTGTTATGGCCTGAAGAACAATGATAAAAAGGTGGGGACTGAGAGCCGAGCCCTGATGGATACTTACATGTACACCAAATTTATCACTGTATTCATGGTTAATTCTCACCTTACTAACAGAGCCTCTGAACATGACCTGCAGAGCTTTCACAAGCCAGTCATCTACCCATACCTTGATCATATCACACAGTGATATTACATATATGTGTGTGAGCTTACACAGAAAATTGCTTTGTATATAAAAAAAAAAACAACTGATCACTGGATAAAGGACTTAATACAAGTGAAGGATCTAATATTTATTGCAGTTTGATAGTGACTTCAAAGTTTGGCTGCATAAGTGACTAATTTAAATTCTGAGTTTCTCTCTATCACATTTAAAACCACAGTGGTTAGGATGAATTCAGCTTTGTTTTAAGAAATGTTACTCACGGCAGTGATTCAGTTATTTCTAGAAGATGGTATCTATTAACAGCTATGTGAACTAGACTATTATGGAGTTAAAATGATAGTCCATTCCAAAGACATAATGCGGTACCATTAAGTGATTAGTAGCCATTTATATCCTAGGCAACTGTCTGCTTAAAATCGTATCAGCATAGGCACCTATACTCTTCAACATCAGTTTTCTTGAAGCTAAGTATAAATATCGTTATTATTGTATCTACCACTTTTCTTCATATTAAACTATTTTCTACAGTATACTAGATTTGAGAAAATATATTTTACCATCTTCTAGGCTTTGTGTTAATCACATCCTCCATTATATCTACACCTCAGAGCCTTAACACCTGGAATTCACAATTTGCAGTTGACAATTAGATGTCAATTTAGAGTTGTTACTAATATGAAAGTGATCATTCAGAAAGCTTGGATGCTGTTGTCTTCTCCTTACTAACACATACATTTACACTAAATCAACTCTGTTTTAATGTCATCTTTCCTAGGACTCCTATGAAACATGTGGTTACTATCTGCTTCCTTTTGACCTATGACATAATATCAATCCATGTTTATTTACTGTCAGACATTACTAACCCTAAATATAAACAGAAATGAGTAAAAAGCAAGCTTATGACCTTTCTATTGCTTTGCTCCTTATCATCTTCATAAACTATCAACAATGGTTTTCTTGCCGTTTCTTTTCCAATTGGTTTTGTGTCATCTGTATCATCTTCAGTTCCTCTTCTATCAGTCTCCACCTGGTGACCCTCACCACAGGTTTCTTAGTTTCCTTTATCTTCTGGGTCCCAGTACAAGTTTTGCCTTTGAAAGATAACCCTGTGTTTGTTTTTCTTTTTTTTCTTTCAACACAGCAATTGTGGAGGTGTGTGACTTAGTGGCCAGGGTGTTGCGCTCACTATCATAAGATTAGTTTTGATTCCCAGATTAGGTGGTTTGTTGTTTGTTGTGATCTTGAGCAAAACACTTCATTTCATGATGCCCCAGTCTGCTCAGTTGTAAATGAATTCAAGCAACAGGTAAGCATTTAACCCTGAAATGGACCAGCATCCCATTCAGAGGAAAGTATTGCAATCTCATTCACTTATACCCATAGAAATCACATTAAACTCTAGCCTTCTGAGTCTTAGTGGGCATGACAGACGGAGGCCAATAGGTACTATACATCTCCACATGTATGTCACCATATATTGAAACTATACTGTCTCAAATTGGTAAGTATAATAAGCAATGGTCTTTCTAACCACAGCAGTTGATTCATTATCATCTATTCAACCATTTGGGCCCAGTCAAGATTTGAACAGCCTTCCTGTGAAATTGCAGTCTTACTTCTAATACTTATACACCATTCATGACTGCAAAATTTTCTCTTCTTACTTATACAAACATCTGTAACTCGTCAACTGTCTCATTTCTGATAAAAATACAAATCACACACACAGACACATACATACATACCCACACACACCTACATACATACCCACACACAAAACACATGGCTATCAGTATATTTTTATATATACTAAATTTTATTAAGATGACAACAAAATTATACACCCGCCATGTTATCGTCTTGTCATATATCCACATTGTAGAATAAGAGATTCAGTTTCACTTGAATATTTTACAAACAATATTATATATTATATCACAAATATTTACTTAGCTTTTTTTCTCTGCAGATACATTCTTATCTTGTCCTTTCCTCTGATATTCAGTTTTCTTGTATGCTGATGATGTTGTTGTCATTGTCGATGCTGTTAGTGTTGCTGTAGTTGTTTGCTGTAATCTTTTGTTTCACTTCTCACTTTTAAATACAATTTCTAAATTATACGCAAAAGTTTTATTTCTTATAACAAAAAGCAGCAGTAATCTCTAAAGCTGTCAGAGTTCTGTATTTATGCATGCATATACATGTACATACACACACATGTGTATGTATATATATATATATATATATATATATATATATATATATATATATGTATGTATGTATGTATGTATGTATGTATGTATGTATGTATGTATATGTATATTTGTATGCATTTATGTGCATATGTATAATATATACCTGTCTATGTCTCTTTGTGTGTGTGTGTGTGTGATCTTACTGCATTGATGTATATATAGTGTGTGTGTATGCATATTTATACACACACACACACACACACATATCTGCTATGATAGAAACAACTATCATGTGGCTGTCTATTGCACTCTTTCAGTTCCATTTATTACACTGTCTTCCAATAATCTTTTCTTCTAAAACTCCTCACTAGTATAATAGAGAAGAAGCGAACAGAGACATCACAGGGTTAAGAGAACACATGTTTGGCTTTCAGTGAATAAGGCAATTTCTCTGGTAGCATTGATGGAACACTGGCCATGCTGGAGGTGAAGGTTCTTTAGACTAGAGCTCAATGTTTCTAGTATTTGATTCATGATAATATACAAACTCTGGTTTTGATAAGGAAGAGATTCAGCTGTAATGAATAAGCAAAACGTGGTCCCTGATACATCTAGGAGGGTGGTAACTCCAATAACAAACTGACTCGAACTGTTATGATCTGCTTAATCAACAGCAGTAGGAAAAAGGATCAGTGAAACGATAATGATGACACTGGTATATGCACACGTTGATAAACTCAGTGCCATTTGCATGCAGAATTTTACCAATAGACTAACAGAACACACACACACACACACACACACACAGACTCTCTCTCTTTCGCTCTAGTTGCCACCATAGAAACCTGGGATAGAGTGTGAAAGGAGTTCAGTAACATGATATTTAGACCCTTAGAAAAGATATTCTGGTGCTTGCTAAGATATACATTCTACAAATGAAAATGATTTCGATAACTCCAAAATCTATCTTCCATAGTGTTTAGTATATCCTCGCTGCCTGGATACAAGTCACTGGCTTCTTTGAGCTATTTCTCTTTGTCTCTTTGTACATTTTTCTTCTAATTACATACTTATATACATTCTTGATTATTGTGTCAATGTATTACAAGAAATCCCATGACAATACACCATATTAATGGATTATCAATGCATTTGAATTAGGCAAATTTCCTGAACAAGTAATAGCTGTTATTTATCATCTCAATAAAACTTGATACAGCATTTTATTTTGCAGAGTGAATAACGAATACAACAAATCTGACATTATATATTATTGAAAAGGCATCCTTCAAGGTATTAGCTTGTCAGTACTGTTATTTGTTCCTTCATTAAAGCTATTGCCATAGCTAATCTCAAAATATAATGGTTATAGAAAAGGATACCTTGAATGGTAAAACACCTCTTTGTAGATGACAAGTAGCTGTATGGGCCAAGTATGAACTACATCAAAAAAGAACTGGGTCTTATAACTGAATAACCACAGATATTCAAAAGAAATTTGGTGAGTCTAAATGTGTTCTTCTTGATGGCAAGTTGATGAAGTCTTGTTCCTCTATGCAAAAACTGAGAGGGTTAGCTGTACAACCTTTGCATTCAGACGAGAACTATTGTTTAGAGAGGATGAGAAAAGGGGGAGAAATTAACACCTCAAGAGAGTAAAGGAGGCATGACAATTAAATTTCTAAGCCTACAACAAACATATCTCTCACAACACTTTTGTAATACAGTAGATCCCACTTTATAAATCCGTCTGCTTAATGTATCCAAAATGGGTTGGGATGGAATTTTTACACATAAAATTTCTCGTTTAATAACTGCAAACTATTCCTTAATAAATCCAATTGTTGCTGTTTCTTCCTAAAGTGTCAACAAGTGGCAGCAGATGAATGTTTTTTTTCTTCTTATTTTCACTCTAAAATACTGACAGGTAGGTGAAAAAACATGTCATTCTTCATTCATGCAGAGAGGTAGACACACACACAAGTTGTTCAAAATGTTCAAAACGAAAAGAGAGAGGCAGGACAAATCCATGGCAGAAAAGATTCAGTTGTTAGAACATTTACAAAGCTTTTGGTAAAACAACTCAGCAGGAAGCAGCATAGAGTTTGGGAATTTCAAGATGTCTGGTCCAGAATTTGGTAAATGATGAAGATGACCTTTATTCCAAAGAGAAAGCTATTCATCAAAGAAAAAGCGCCAGTGAGAGGGTAAGGACCAACAGATAGACCATACGCTCTATGATTGGTTGCAAAACAACGTCAGTGCTGAGCCCTGTGACATGGGGATAACCAAGGCCATGAAAGACTCCTACAGACATGAAATGTACAAGAAAATCACCGATGTTATGGAAGACACAGAACGTAACATTCTTGCCCATGAAGTTGCAAAGCGGATCACCATTTTGGATGCCATATACATGTTAAGCATAGCTTGAAAGAAGGGCTCTAGCCAGACAATCAAACATTGTTGAACCAAAGCTGGTTTTGTTTCGGTGAAAGCATCAAATGAAACCATAAATGTTAACAAAGATTTGATCCTACCTTCACTGTCTACTGGACTGACCAAAAAGCAATTAAAGAACTGGTTGTCCATAGATGATGGTGCTGTTGTTGCTCCAGAGATCATTACTGAAGAAGAAAAACTAGACGAGATTATTTGTGACATTCAGCAATCTGAGAAGGAAACCAGAGGAGATGAAGATGACAACTCTGATGTTGATGAAAGAATTCTGAAGCCTCCAACACCAGCTGAAATAAGACACTATCTCACTTGATTAGAAAGTGGTCTTGAAAGTTTTGATTTCAGTGACACAAATCTTTTTAGAACAATTAAGGAAAAAAAATCAATGCAGAATTGCAAACAAATCATCCAGCAAAGCAAACAACACTTGGCAAATTTTTCATTCAATGACATTGTTTATAATGTTTTTATTTGTGTATTCACATATTAGTGTATTCTAATAAATACGTATGTTTAATCAAGCAGCACATTTTGTTCCCTTGGTTTATAAATCCCTTGTTTAATAAATCCAAAATAGGTGGTCCCAAGATGGATTTATAAAATGGGGTCTACTGTAGTACAAACCCAGACACATAGATTTGGTCTTCAGAGTCAGCTACAGATACATGCAGCATCTATACAGTCAGCCATGAATGCATGTGCTCTCACACATACATGTGTGTGAGTGCCTATATAGGTTTGTAAATAACTGTACATGGAGTAAGTATGAAGAATGATGACAAAAATAATGTTTGTATGATCAAGATTCTTTACTTTCAAAGGCTTTCTGAGAATTATCTTTGAGTTCTTTCCTCTTCATGTGTAGGAAGAATTTTCAAGAAAAATTATTGTTCTTTGAAATAATTTCAATAAAAGGTGTTAATATAATGTTTTTCGATAATTGAGGGGCTCTAAATATATAAAATATAAGTGCTATGCTTCTCTGTGTATGTCTGTTTGCAAATAAACAGTAAAATATAGATTGATGAGCAGTCAAAAAGACATATTTATAGAAACATAGGAAGATAGACAAATAGATAGACACACACATATATAGATATATACACACACATACATGCATAAATATATCTACACATATACACTCTGTAAGCTAGATAAGTTGCAATAATATGGGACATGTGTGAAACCTACTTTTATGGATGGGTTTTGTTGTGCATATTTCATTGATTTTGGTGTGACTGATTACTTGTGTGTGTGTGTGTGTTTCTATGTGTTTGATAGCATCTTTCTCTCTGTTTGTTTCTCTTTGTGTAGACGTACATGTGGGAAGGTGTATGTATGTGTATATATATATGTGTGTGTGTGCGTGCACGTGTGTGTGTGTGTGTGTGTTAGCAGTTGTGTAAACTGAAACTGACTTTATAATCAGCTGAAGATGTCTCTGTTGGTCTATGGTGAAATACTATCATCAACAATAGCAACAACCACTAAAACTATAAGAAATACAGAAGCAATTCCTGCAAAATCAACAACACCGACACAGCCTCCACCACCACCACCACCACCACCACCACCAACAACAACAACAACAACAACATATCTACAACCACTACTAAAACAATAGTCAACAACAATTACAACAAAATCAACACAACCACGAGCATCATCATCATCATCAACAACAACAGCAGCAAAACGAACAGTAATGCCAGCAATACTAAAAACCACAGAAACTATCACCAACAACGATTCTAGCAGCAATAATAAACAACCAGGATATGAACAGCAAGAACAATAATAATATCATGACGGAAAACAAAAGAATAGTAAAATTAATAATAATAAAAATATGAAAACAAGTATAAGATTAAAAGCAAACGAAAAAAGGAAGGCCAGCCTTATTTTTCTCCTTTCAAGAAATATTTAACTATCGCAAACAGAAGAAAACAGCGATGGATATTTTAAAACTACAGCAAATAATCATAGTTTTTAAACATGAGAATTATTATATGTGATATGTGTTTGTGTGCATGAGCATACAGCTCACCTTGTAGGTAAGTATCTATCTACCTGTCTATATATATATATATATATATATATATATATTTATATATATATATATATCTGTATGTATGCATGTATATATATATATATATATATATATATATATATATATATATATATATATATATATATATACATATATATATATATATATATATATATATATATATATATATATATATATATATATATATACATATATATATATATATATATATATATATATATATATATATATATATATATATATACATATATATATATATATATATATATATATATATATATATATGTGCATGTATGTATGTATGTATATATATATATATATATATATATATATATATATATATATATATATATATATATATATATTTACATTTATATGTATATTTATATGTACACACACACGCACACACATATATATATATATTTGTGAGTGTACATGTGATAACATGTTCTATTTTGCATAAATATTATCCTTTATATCTTTTTAAAAATATTTACATAAAAGTTTAATATCTCTAAATTTTTTCATTGTTTCCATTTCTCCTCCTCCTCCTGCTTCTTCTCATTATTATTATTATTATTATTAATCTTCAATATTAACATTTATTTCTTTATCACATGTTCTGAACAACACATACACACAAATATATTAATATCTATGAACCACAGAAAAACACGCCCCCATACCCCCTCTAAAGCTTTATTCTTAGAACCTAACATCAAAGAAAAGAAAACGGAAGTCAAAAATAGAAATAAAAGATGATATTTTAAATAAATTCCAACACATATTCTTCCATTTACCAAAGGAAAAGCTTTTCTGTTAAATCGGTAAATGGTAAGATTCCTTGAAGATGGAATGTTATCAATTGAAATGTAATGTGTCAAAGAATCTTCCTTACTCTCTGCTGTTGCTGTAAAACAATGACATACATAATACAACAAAAACAACAAATTATAGATTTGTAATGAGAGTATGTGATAAATATAGGGAACAGCAAATGTACATTATAATTATGTTTGTGTGTATATGTGTGCACGTGTGTATTTATATAAATATATATGCTTCACTGTGTGTATGTATAGGTATTTACACATGCACACACACACACACACATATATATACATACACATATAAATGCAACTATACCTTATTTATATGCACACAAAAATATATGCATGATGTCATACATAGTCATAAATACATATATATGTATACATAATATATATATGTATGTATCTATGTGCATGTATATGTATGCATGTATATGAAGCTTGCATCTTAGCCACATGGTTCCAGGTTCAGTCCCACTGTGTGGCACCTTAGTCAAGTGTCTTTTCCTATAGCCTCAAGCTAATCAAAGCTTTGAGTGGATTGGATAAACAACAACTGACAGAATGCCATTTTATACTTACATGTGTGTGCATACACATGTGTGGTGTGTGTATGCATGCACATCCTTGTGTCTGTGTTTTGCCCCACCAATTGCATGACAACCGGTGTTGGTGTGTTTACATTCCTGTAAATTATTCTTTTAACAGAAGAGACCAATCAAAGAAATACTCAGCTTAAAAACAACATAAAACATAAAATAAACATCACGGTTGATTCATTCAACTGAAAATTGTTCAATGTGGTGCTCTGGCATGGCTGCAGTCCAATGACTGAAATAAGTAAAAGATAAAAGATATGTGTATCTATAACTATGTATTTATATCTATGTATTTCTATGTACATATATGTATGCATATACGTGTATGTATATTATTTAAACTTCATCCCACTGGGGGAGGTGGTCTCCATTTTTCCATACATGATCAGCTATACCCGATTTTTCAATATCTCCTTGTGTCACAGCTCTGCGATGTTCGTCTACCCTTAGATTAAGAGCGTGGGCTACTAACCCCAAGATTCCGTGTTCGATTCCAGGCAGTGACCTGAATGGCAATAATAATAATAATAATAATAACATTGAAAAATACCTTAGGAATGAGAACCGAGGCTCGAACTTTTCCCAACCAATCCCGTCTCACCCATGCAATCAAGGAAAAGCCAATGCTAATGGATGGTGATACTGATGCTGATGATGTTGATGCTTTATACATACATTGGCATTTGGCTAAGTGGTTACACCATTTCAAGCATGGCCATTGCCAGTACCCGCCTGACTGGCCTTCGTGCCGGTGGCACATAAAAGCACCCACTACACTCTCGGAGTGGTTGGTGTTAGGAAGGGCATCCAGCTGTAGAAACTCTGCCAAATCAGATTGCAGCCTAGTGTAGCCATCTGGTTCACCAGTCCTCAGTCAAATCGTCCAACCCATGCTAGCATGGAAAGTGGATGTTAAACGATGATGATGATGATGATGGTTTATATATATATACAGACCCACACACATACACACAATACATTTTTCTGTTTTGAGAATTTCTTTCCTTTCAACTTATCCGTGAACTGCAGGGCTCAGGCTAAAACCTTGGATTTTCACTTCTCACACCAAGTTCCCTGTATTCTTTGTATTGGTGTTATTAAATAGCACAAATCTTGCAGATGCCAACCAATACCAGTCTTCTTGGAGTCTATTTGATCGTATATATATATGTGTCTGTGTGTGTGTGTGTGAATGTACATGTATACATTTATATATATGTCAGTGCTCTTGTATTTACATGTAGTACATTTTGAGTATACTGTATGTATAGCAGTCATGATGAGTGTGTAATTGGAGAAAATAAAAGATGTGTTGATACTGTGGATTGATGAGGTATAATAAATGTTTGATAGAAAAATAAATTTAATTTGATAATTGCTTTCTGTCGTTTGATGAGATGCTGACTAATGTAGCTATATAGAGAGTTTGTAGTGGTAATAATGGTATGTGGAGAGGTGAGGTGGTGTACTGGTGGTGTTGATAGTAGTGGTGGTGGTACTGGTTGTGGTGGTGCTGGTGGTAGTGAAGATCAGGGCGGTAGTAGTTGTGGTTCTGGTATTCTTTGTGGTAGCAGTAGTAGTGATGGCAGGTATTGGCACTGGTAGCAGTTGTAGTAAAAGTAGTGATTAGGATGGTGGTGGTGGTGGTGGAGCTTGTAGTAGTTATGATAGTGGTAATGACTGTGATGGAGACGGTGTTGGTGTTGGTTGTGGTCATTGTGGCACTTGTGGTAGTTGTAGAAATGGTTGTTGTGGAAATAGTTTTTGTTACTGAGGAAGTAATGAAGTAGTTCTTGTGATGGTGGTGGTGGTGTGTCGTAGCTGTGGTGATGTGTATAACAGTGGTGGCTATGGAAGTGATTATCGTGCTAATACTGATAATGGTTATAGTAGTGATGATGGTGACAGTGCTGATGTTGCTACAGGTGGTGGTTATGCGATGGTGTAGGTGATAGTAGTTAAGCAAGTAGGCGGTGGTGTAGCTTTTAAGAGATTCTGATGAATTTAATAGGTATTTGATGCTAAATTCTACTGTCTATAGAATGGTACTGAGTGGAAGATAGAGGTGGTTGTATACGTTAGTGGGGGTAGAGTAGGCTGGGAGATGACTGAAGAGGGGAGAGGGTAGCTGTGGGTTTCAGGAGAAGGGAATATATTGTCAGACAGAATTATATAAAAGTGATATAATATTCCTAATGAAGAATTAAAACTACAAACAGCATAAGATGCATGAATATATATACAGACATATGTGCATATATGCATATGTGTATGTGTATGTGTGTGTATATATATATATATATATATATATATATATATGTAAATGTAAAGATACATACAGGTATGTAAGAATATATGTATATATAAATATATATTCATATAAATATAGATATTTTTATAAATATGTGTGTATTAGTGTATCTGTCTAGCTGTCTGTCTGTCTGTATGTATGTATGTAGGTATTATGAATGTATGTATGTATGTGTGTACATTTATGTCTATTTGTGTATGTGTGAGCATATTAACAGTTGGGGAGAGATAACAGCTGTGGAGTTTAAGAGGAATGAGAAAGAATAAGGAAGAGAAGGTGTGGAGATGAAGGAGTGAAGGACAGAAAGAAGAACCGAGTGGTGGTGGGAACTAGGGGCAGAAGATGATAATGGTGTGAAGAACAACAACAATAACAAAAACAAGATACTAATAAAAAAAAAAATTTTTTTAACTATTCTTTTATTTTTTTAAGAAAACACAGTTGCACTTATTTTAGAATTTACCATTTAATCGTTGTAAAGACAGAGTGTTCATTACTTGTAGATGTGAAGAATATCAATGTGAATAATTTGAAAATCTTTAATGAACTTTCAGGTTTCTTCAAGATTCTGTCAATGATATTATTGATTGCTCATCATATCATAGTAATTATATTCTAATTAAGATTAGAAAAGTAAATACTGCTGGAAGTGCTTCAGCACACACAGGTATGAATTTATATGTATTTACACTCTTAAATAAACAAATGTGCATGTGTTGGAATGCACAAAGCAAATTCATGCATATACACATGTAAATTTATACACATACAAGCACACGTGCACACATACATAAATACACATTCTCTCTCTCTCTCTGTATACACACACACACACACACACTCACATATACAAACAAATATTCATCACTATTATTTCTTTGTTTGTGAGATTATGCATACACACACACACACACACATATATGAACATTGAAGTGTGTCAAATAGATATGAGAGGATGCTCAATACATGGAGAGTGTATGGTTTTTCTTTTATTCTTTTACTCGTTTCAGTCATTTGACAGCAGCCATGCTGGAGCACCACCTTTAGTCGAGCAAATCAACCCCAGGACTTATTCTTTGCAAACCTAGTACTTATTCTATCAGTGTCTTTTGCTGAACCACCAAGTTGCAGGGACGTAAACACACCAACATCAGTTGTCAAGCAATGGTGAAAGGACAAACATAGACACATAAACATATATATAATCTTCTGTGATGTGATCTTTTCAGTGTGGGGTCGACCATTGTCCTGATGAAACATCACTCCTTTAGATTCACTAAAGCGGGTCTTTTTTCCTCAAAGCTTGGTTCAAACGCTCTAATTGCTGACAGTAGACTTGAGCATCGATTGTTGCATTAGGTGGTAACAATTCAAAGTGAATTATTCCTTTGCAATCCCACCAGATAGAGAGAAGAACCTTTTTCCCATGAAGTTCCCTTCTCGGTTGTGGTTCAGCTTTTTCCCTTTTACCAAGCCACTGTTTACAATGTTTAACATTTTGATAGAAGATTCATTTATCGTCACCAGTCACAAGTCTATCAAAAAAGGGTGAAATGAGTTCACAAGAATGGAGAGAAGAGCAGATGTCAACTTGGGATTTGTGGTTGCTTTTGGACAAATCATGAGGCACCTATTTTCCAAGTTTAGGAACCTTTCCAAGTTGTTGAAGATGACGGTGAATAGTTGTATGGTTTGAACTAAGCTTTATTACCAGTTCTTCAACTGATAATGCAGGATTTTCTTCAAGTAATGCCTCAAGGAGCTTATCATCAAACTCAACTGGATGTCCTGTTTGATCTTCATCTTCAAGGCTGAAATCTCCATTTCTGAATTCTGCAAACCATCTTCTGCAAGTTCTTTCATTCAAGCATTCTTTCCCATAAACTGAGTGTATGTTTCGAGTCACTTTAGCTGCAGAATTTCCTTTTTTGTACTCATAAAGCATTATGTGCCTCAAATGCTCTTTGGATACTTTCATGTTAGAAAGGGTTTTAATCAAAGAAATTTTAATTCTATTATCTTGTAAAATAATATTTAATTAGTTTAAATGTACACAAATGCATAAAAATAATTTTTAATTCCATTAGACATTCTAAAATACTATTAAATTTCATTCAATTTTAAAAAGGTAAAATCGGACAGAACTTATGGGATAACCTGATATTTGTTAATATGAGTATGTTAGGTCAACTGGTTATGACCAGAATATTAAGTCCTGCATATATAAATGTATCCATATATACATATGTGTAAAAGGAGTTTTGCATAATTCAGACCATATGTTGTTTGAATTGTAAGTTTTCAGGTGTTTGTATATATGTGTATGTTGTTATCAAGAAAGTTTTTAAAAGATTAAAAGCTATAGAAACACTTCATAGAATAAAGTGAATGTAGGCATTAGATTGTTATGTGAGTCTGGGGAAACATATTCACAGACAAAACAAACAAATTATATACAACAGATGAAGACAAAAAAAGCACCTGAACACCAGCATAACAAAATGCCAGCCCCAACTTATACAGCACAGGAAGCATAGAAGCTGAAGTCCAAGCAATGCAACTACAAATAGAAGACTGAACTGTGGTTGTCTTGCAACTAGACAAGCATATGAAACAAAGAAAGATCCTAAACTGAACTTTACAAGCAGCCTCAACCACAAATAAATAGATCCCATGGAAAGAGAACTTGGCATAGTAAGCAAAATACCTTGACAACCATCAATTCCCCCCCCCCCCAAAAAAAAACGACCATCAATTGAACTTCTACAATACAATATAAGTACACCTGTCATAAACAGGTTCAGTTACATAAGAGACAAAACTGGTAAATTCACTTTATTCAACATCGAAAATTCTTATTGTAAAAAACACTAGGGTTTGAGAACAACTTTGTCATAACCACCAGTCAAGAATTAGACATCAATATGTGTACAAGAAAATTCTTCGTTTATCACAACTATTTAGCTGAGGTATAACTGGAAAATAATATGCCATCTGATGTCACCTTGAGATGCTTGATAGTACAGAAATGTATGAACTTGTAGGGTTGTATATCTTGGAATGAATAAGCAAAATATTCATGAAATCCAATGTAAGTTTATATAGAGAAGATGGCCTAGTCATTTCATAAGATATGGATTGACAGAAACTTGATAAATTTTGAAAAGACTTAATAAAGGCCTTTGATCCTCTAGTATTCAGATTATTTTACCAAATGCAATCCTTGTTTATTCCCATTGTTTTCAATTAATTGTGTATTATTTTGTAGCTTTGAGATTTTGATGATGTGATTGTTTGTCTTTTTGATTTGAATGACATTGTATGATAGGGGTAAGATGTTGGATCTGGCCAATTTGGATATAAAAGAGGCAAAATATTTTGGCCAGATATGACCAATTCAAATGCTAAAGAGTTAAGGAATTTGATATAAAAGCAACAGTGAAAATCAACCACTTGGCATTAAACTACCTGAATGCTGGGAATTGTGGCCCAAACAGAGAACCTAAGGAAATACCTTTATACATAAGCATGAACCACTTAGCTCTGATGATCAAAAACCTAGCCAGCAATATAAACTGGGGAATCTCCAAAATTTTACAATAAAGCTTTAGAAGTAAGTGGATTCAAAGAGAAAATGCAATATATACTTAAGACACCACAGACATACAATAAACAAATGAGACATCATCTGCACATACATTCCTAATACTAAGGCACTTCTCAACAGAATATAAATGCAACAAATTATTCCACAGAAGCAATACAAAAGTTACCTATTGCTGCAAAAATACAGTCACAAAGCAGCAACATGTGAAAGAATGCACAACATACAGCAACAAACTCAAGTAACGGCACCATGACAAAAACGGGCTAATTTTAAGGAAAGTGTTAATAAAACAAGCACAGTCTACAATGCTGTCACCGTCAAAAGACATCTGCAAGTTAAATGATACAACATAATTGTAAGCATAAAATGGAAAATAACAGACTGCCCACTATCATAAATAAATTGTTCTCGAATCTGTTCTTTATATACCACAGGGAAATAGTAAATAATCATACATAATGTACAAACTCTAAACAAAAAGACTGAGATCATGTCACACTGTCAACACCAAAATTCGTCTTTAGAAAATGGTCTGAAATCTAAACAAGATATGACACATGTCAGAACGGCTACACGCTCACAAGTCTTGACATTATTTAATATTTTCTTGCTTTGCTTGCTTCAGTCATTGAACTGCAGCCTAGAGGCCCATGTATAATTAAATGTATATGCATTATATATATACATGTATGTTTGTGTATGTAGTCATTAGAGTATTGGATAAAATGCCACATAGTTGTTTCAACTCTTTTTGTTTTGAGTTTATTTCCCCAAAAGTTCAATTTTGTCTGGCATTTTCCCAGTTTCAGACAATAATGCACTAGATAAGGCCTGCGATTTAGTGAATCTTGTAGAAGCTCAGATGAGAATGCGTTTGAAGTTGTAGAAAAACAGTCAAGTGAACTTCTTGTTATCTTTTCTTAACTAAATTCTTTCAGCAATGTAGCACAAGAATTTCTGACATACTTTTTGCAATCTTTTTGACATTTCTTGCAGGTGAATCGTAATTATCACATTTTCACATTTTCAGGCTTGCAACATAGCAAAAGATTATTTTCTGTTGTTATTGTTGGTAGTGGCAATAAGAGTTGTTGTTGTGCAGTTCGTTTCAATTTTCTCATTTAATAATATAAATTTTGTCATTTATAAGTATCATCACTTAAAGTCGCATTTTCACCACTTTTTCACACGTGATTCTTAGATTCTAGCTGTGTTTATAATTTTGTCCATTTTTACATATTTTCTCCTTTTCCAAAACAGTCTTTGTGTCTGTGAATGTTTAGTCTGCATATTCACTGTTGCCATTCTTGTGATCTGCATCTCCTCTGACTACTAAAGAACTGAACATTTGAAGCCAAGATATAATTATATCTAAATAGTGGTTAGCAAAAATACATACACACACAGTATAATATCAAACTACAGAGATTCCCTGAAAGTGGATTGAATGTTGAAATATTCTGAAAAATGTTGTTGGTGAAAGGAAATCAAATAAGTTAATATTTCTAACTAAAAATCCTGGATGAAATCACTTATGAGAATTCTGTATAACATTTTCATGCACAAAAACAACAACAAAAGCAATTACACTACTACTAATAGCAATGGTTTTTAATATAGTCACAAGGCTGTCAATGGTTGCTTAGCTTAATGGTACAGAGAGTGCTTAGTTGAAAATTTGGAGATGCAGGGTTCGACTCTCTGTAGCAGCTACCTGGTCACTATTTTTTATGGTGGTGAACTGGCAATTTTTTTAGCATGCTAGAATAAACTATGTTCTGTTGTTACCGTTATTCCTCGTGTTGTTGTATTTCTGGATTTTAATGATTAATATGAGAACTGGGGAGAGATGGCCGAGCCATCATATCTCATCCAAATCTTATAAATATAACAAAGAGTTTTGTCTGCCATGATGACATTTTTGGACGACTGCATATGATGTGGGTGATATCTTGAGTATGAACTCCACAAAGTCTGCATTGGTTGTTACATTTTATAGCTTTTCCTGCATCTCTATCCCTTTTGTGCATCAGGTACTTGGTTGATATTTCCTGTTCCTAGATGTATGTATGTATGTATTCCTACATGTATGTACACATACACACATAGTTTTCAACACTAGCATTAAAGACAGAACAAAAGCATGAATCCCTTTTCTGTCCATATTTATCTGTCTTCTCCATATGTATAATGACAGGTGTAGGCATGTCATTATACATGGGTATATTTATATGAATATGATAGCGGTATGATTTTTCTGTCTGGCTGTTTGAGTGTATGTGTGTGTGAATGTACACAAAATTTTTCTTAACAGGATCATTTAGTTAACTTATAAAAAATAAGATACAATTATTGAAAATAAGAAATTTCCCGTTTTGATATGTCTTAGCCTTATGATTTAATTAAATGTTTTTAATGATTGTGTTGAGGAATTTATGCGTTTATCTGTATATTTACATTAATACATACTAAGAGACATACAGACAGCACTTTTGTCATATTTTGTGAGAATATGTATATGAGTATATGCATGTGTCATTATAGAGAGTAAGAACAAAGAAGGAAAGAGAGAGAGAGAGAGAGAGAGAGAGAGAGAGAGAGAGAGAAAGAAGGGGAAGGAAATAGACAGCAAGAAAGAAGATTCATATTTTGTTTTTGTTTCAATATTCAACTGAGCTTTCTTATAAAATATCTCTCTATCTAACTACCTGTCTATCTAATTACCTATCAGTGCTTTCATCTTGAGCTCTCGTCCATTGCACAAGCTGTCTAGACAATTCACAAGCACTGTCCACCTCAGTTTCATTCATTCATTCTTTTTAGAAAAGTAGTTGAATGGTTATTTTCTTACACTCACATTTATATTCCTCAAGTGCTTCATGAACTACATTCATTCTTTAGAGACAATACATCACAAGATGGCAATGTTCTCTATGAAAATAGATCATGTGAAAAATATATATGCATTTTGATCTATGAAATATCGCTTTTAGTTCCGTATTGGCCTACCTTCTTTTATTTAATACTTTCTTTCATACATACCTATCTATATTTCAGTGGAGCAAAATATTTATTCCAGGCATAAAACAATGGGCCATGCACTTTCAGCAGTAGCAGCAGCAGTAGTAGTAGTAATAATGATGATTGATTTTCAAATTTTGGCACAAGGCCAACAATTTTAGAAGGAAGGGGTCAGTCAATTATACTGACTCCGGTGTTTAACTGGTACTTTATGTTATTGACCCTGCTAAACAATGGAAGACAAAGTTGACTTTGGTGGGATATAATAATGATAATATCATGATCATCTTCAGCATCATCATCATCATCATCATTTAGCATCTGTTCTGCATGTTGCCATGGGTTAAAAGGGTTGATTGGGACTGGTAAGCCGGAGAGGTGTACCAGGCTCCAGTCTGATTTGGCTTGGTTTCTATGGCTGGACGACCTTCCTAATGCTAACCACTCCAAGAGTGTAGTGAGTACCTTTTATGTGTCACCAGCATGGGTGCCATTTGTGTCACCAGCACTGGCCATGATTATGATTTCACCTGGTTTGACGTGTCTTCTCAAATTCAGCAAATCTCTAAATGTCTCAATCACCTGTCATCTCCTCCATGAGACTCAAGAAATGCAAATTATACTGCACCACGTCGTCCTATGTCTTCCCGGGTCTACCTCTTCCTCTGGTTCCCTCAACAGAGATCAGCACTTCTTTATACAGTAGTCCTCATCAATATGCATTACGACCATGCCAGTGCTGTCGTCTCTCTTGCACACCACACCTGATGCCTGTTATTGCCAATTTTTCTCTCAAGATGCTTACATTCTGTCGTACATGCACAGTGACATTTTACATCCAGCAAAGCATACTAGCCTCATTTCTTTCAACCCTTCACATGTCTTCTGTAGTCACAGGCCATGTTTCACTACCCCAGCTTCTGCATTGACCACTAAATAAGGGAGCAGGGGACCCTGCCAAATAATTATCATAATAATAATACTAATAATAGTGGTTTCAAATTTTTGCACAAGGCCAGCAATTTTGGGAGGATGGGATAAGTTGATTGCATCCAACCCAGTGCTCAACTGGTACTTACTTTATAGATCCTGGAGGGATGCAAGGTAAAGTAGACCCCAGCCACATTTCAACTAAGAATGTTAAGAGCCAGATGAAATGCTACTATGTGTTTTGTCTTATGTGGTAATGATTCCACCAGCTCACCGCCTTTCTAATATTAATAATAATAATAATTTTTATTATGATTTCAAATTTGGCACAAGGCCAGCAATTTTGGGGGAAAAGTAAGTCCATTATATCGACCCAGTAATCAACTGGTACTTATTTTATAAACCCCAAAAGGGTAAAGGGACAAGCCAACTTTGACAGAAATAAAATCAGGATATAAAGAGAAGTGAAATGCCACTAAGCATTTTGCCTGGCATAGTAACAATTCTGCCAACTTGCTGTCTTAATAATATTACTTAAAATAATAAAGAAGAAGGAGAAGAGGAGGGTGTTAGTCGTCAAAGACCATGCAAAGAATTCTTTCAGAAACATTTATCTTAAAACACTTGTATTTTCAAAAATAAATCTAGAAGATTCTATAAATGGCGATATATTCTAAGAACTAGAAGCTGGCATTGTTCTGTTTTAGAATAACTGACAAAGTTAGGAAATTTTTTTAATTATTTTAACCATTCTTTAAATGTCTATTATTGTGACACTTTGAACTGCAACAGAACAGAAGAAGAATTTTTTGCAGTTAATATTCTCTAAGTTCTTTTGTGCTTTGGCTGGATTTGTTTGTTGTTGTTGCTTTGTTGTTTGTTTGTTTGTTTTTGATGATGTTGATATTTTTAATGTTGTTTGTGTCTCAGACGATTGGGAATCTGTTTCCGACATGTTATCTAGAACATCATCATCTCCAACGCCAGTTTCACCCCACCCACCCCCATCTTTATTACATCAACATCATTATTATTGCGATCATTGACATCACCATCATTGATATCATTCTTAAGCGCATCACTGTCACATGGTTTCCTTTATAACTGTCAATGCATTTCAATCTATGATTTTGTCTGTCTGCCTCCCCCCTCTCTCTGTCTGTCGGTTTGTCTCTGTCTATCCCCCTTTCTCTTAAACACACACACACACAGGTTGTAAGAGGTATTTGAGGACGTATTTGCTAATTTAATAAAACAACCGAATTCTATCAAAAAGCAATATCCATTTTAATAAAAATTTGTGCACGTTATTGATAAGTATCTTTATAAGATGGGGTATTCTGTAAATTTTGCATTAGTTCCGATGACTGTTTCATTATGGGACAAGAATATTTGAAATACTTTCAATAAATGGTCCTTATTCTTTTTGGACATCCTCCAGACCAGTGGTTTCCAACCTTTTCACTTCCAAGGATCTTCTGTATTTAAATCTGTTTTCCCATGGGCCCCTGTTAATATGATTATCCTTATGTATATATATAGATATAAATTTTGAATTTAGTTCACGGACCCCCAGTACTACCTTTGCAAACCATCAGGGATCCATGGACCACAGGTTGGGAACCATTGATCAAGATAATGAGGACTTTTAATGAAGCCATGATATTATGAAGATGTCAATTAGTCTTCTTTTCAACAATGCTCCAGACTCTCCCTTTCCATCTTTTTGCATTGTTGGTGGTCACCTCCCTCACCTGATCCCAATCTCTCATCTGTCATACTCTTTTGTAATATCCACCCACCCTCTCGCACATGGTCTTTCTGCATCCAATCATTTCTATCCACCCTGTACCATGAAGATCCATCCTGGCACTATCATCACTATTTTACTCTGTTTCTGCTGATCTCTCCTTCGGTAATAGTCACAGATGTGAGTGGTCATCTTGCTCATTTATAATAAGAAACCTGCTCTGCTCTGGTCTTTTTACTCATACTTGTATTCTTCATTTCTTAACATAAAGCTGCCCTCTAGGGTTCATACGCCAACCTCACTAGAGTAGATGGCACAAAGGAAGTACTCAAAACATACAGTATAGTGACTGGCAGTATTAAGAATATCCAGCAAGGATAGGATAGGTAGGAAGGATATCCAGGAAGGATATCCAGCAAAGATAGGATAGGTAGGAAGGATATCCAGCAAGGGTATCCAACAAGGATAGGATAGGTAGGAAGGATATCCAGCAAAGACAGGATAGGTAGGAAGGATATCCAGCAAGGATAGGATAGGTAGGAAGGATATCCAGGAAGGATATACAGTGACAAAAGAGACATGAGGAACAAAAGGACATGATATAGACCTTCGGGTTTGTCAAACCATGTAGACCAAACCAGTATGTAACATGGACATTAGATTATGATATATGCCAATATGAGTATGAGCATGTGTACATGTACATTTAATATATACATGCAGACACATATTTACAGACTCATTTGAATATACATATATGTAATATTATTCATAGACTTATGTAGTATGTATATGGCTGTTTATAAATGCACATAAGTGTATATGTATTCTAATATATACAATTAAGTATAATTTGGTTATTCATGAAATATTCTAGAGAGATTCTGTCATTAATCCGGTTTTTTTTTCTAATTCTATTCCCAGTACAAATGAGAGATAGTTATTGCATTGGTATATGTCTGTATATATACATATGTATGAATATGTGCATATTATGTGAGTACAACCAATACAGGTACTGCTGAAGCTCATTTTGCAGTCCTGATGTCCCAGATTTAATACCAATGTGTGACATTTTAGACAAGTCTCTTTTACAAGATTTTCAGATCACCATTGCAGTATAAATAATAGAGACAGGTAGAAATTATATGAAAGTCTGCAATGATACCTATGATATGAATAACCATCTTTGTTACTCATTCAATCACATTGTTTCTGCCCAAATATTACATTCTGCCATGGGAATATTCAGCCACTTAAATCCTAATTAAATGAGTGAGTAGTTACATTCATTAAAAAACTAATCATTAAACTCAACAGAGATTAATTTCCTTTAGTTGCCTTATTAATTAAACTGATCTGGTTATAACCAGTCAGTCACATCAGATAGTACAATGATGAATAATTAACATTTCAGGACTAACTTGAGGTACACCGTAACTGATCAGGTTGGGAAGCAATGATGTCCATGTTAATGATGATGATCATGAAAATGATGATGATGGCGGTGGTGGTTTTGATAAAGTGGAAAAGGTAATGTTGATGAGAATAATGGTGGTATGGCTGCTTTTGGTGGAGGTGGAGATGGTGAAGATGGTGAAGAGGAAGGAGGAGAAAGGGATGGTGGTGTTGATGATGGTGGTACTGATGTTGATGGCAAGGAAGAGCAGATGGTGGTGGTGATGATCAAGAGGAGGATGTTATGATGATGATGATGAGAAGGAGGGAGAGGGGAGGAGGAGGAGGACATTATCAGTGATATTCCAGAGCTTATTTTCACCAATACAAGATACCGTATGCATGTATCTGTTCCAGTATTTAATATTGTTAATGCTGTCATTGCTTTTAACACAAAGCGTATTTCATTTTATATTATTTCTAAGAGTTCTTTTTGTCTCGATTGCGCTTACAGTTCATTTAGTTTTCTGATATATTTTTTGCAGGTAATGCATAAAATTTCAAAGAATGATACAAATCATAGGTGTTAGACATTGTACGATTCTGATTTGCTTAAATTGTTCTAAACAGCCAATCATGAACCTGTAGCCATTACTGACAAATATATACTTTATTCCAGTAGTTTCATCATGAAGTAAGTAGCTGCAGGCTGGTGCATATTAAGAGTACTTTTCACAGGAATGATTTTATGACAGAAATTTCGTATTTAAGAGGACTGTCACTGTTTGTTTTGAGCAGAACACAATTGTTAGTAGGATTCAAAGAAATGGTAGCGGTGAAAGGTTTGGTATGTAGATGAGAGCTAACATTCAGGAAGAAGGATTTGTTATTAACTCTTCACTCATTTAAGTAGGAAATGGTGTGTTAATGACCCCTTCAGGTCAAATAATTCATTTCACGTGCATACACACAGTATTGTTAACTCTCATTGGATGTTTAAGACAATGTGTGTTACACTACGAGCATAAAAGCTTTCCAAAAGATTTGTCTCTACTTACATGTGATGTCTGTGAGGGGATGCATATATATATGCATGAGTGTACACATCTCTCTCTTTCTCTCTCTCTCTCTCTATCTATCTCTGTATATGTATGTATGTATCAGCGGCGTGCGGTGACGTCCGAGGTTGGGCATGCAATGAATTTCTTCCCCGCCCCCGGCAATTTTTCAGTAAAAGAATTTTCGTATTCCTACGATTTACATATAGGAGATTCTGAATATGCAATCACCCCTGTATGACCTAAAATAAGCAGGGAATAAAAAAACGACTCTGTAGAGATGAGCCTGAAATAAGTGTATTGTTTGTATTTTTCCCTCTCTTCGAAATGTCAGTACTTTCCCATCCTCACTCTCCCTTAAAAATGTCTAAAAATCATAAGTGAAATGGAGTAAAGATGAAATTGGATTCTGTTAATATTTTTGCATGTTCGGAATCTCTGTTAATGGTAGGAATTCGAAAAACAATTTTCACAAAATTTCGTTTTTGAAAGGGGTGCGATTCTGCATTAGCCCCTATACCTGTTGGTTCAGCTGAATTAATCTGAATTGATTTAATAAAGAGAACACATTTAGTTACATTATATGGCCATGGTTTTAGATAGTTACGCTCTTGAAGACAAGTCATGTGCTTTATCTTGCTACTTGTCAATTCCGGGAAAATTATTGATAATCAAGTAGACTGTTCTGAGACTTACTGAACTCCGTATATTAAAAGACTACGTCTCACGCACACACATTGAAAATACACGCATATACATGAATACACACACAATGAAAGACAGCCAAAATTCAACAATGTAAAAATCCCCCCCCCCCAAAAAAAAAACTGTTGTGGCAGAAGTCAACATCTCTGAGATTGAAACAAGACATTTACGGCCGTAAATAGACTACACCCAGCAGCACAGAAAAAAAACCTATGTAGGTTAGGTGTGACGAAGAAGTCGAACCATTTCTCCTGCGAAACAATACTGATGTAAGAAGGTCGAACCTTACGTTATAACAAACACTAACCAAAACCTGTAATATATGCCCTTTAATATATTAAGTTTTTTTTTTAATGTTCTAAAATGTTATTTACCTCATTTATAAATTAATTCAATTCTTCGATCTTTCTGGGCAAATATATCTATCATATTTTCATAGAAATCTTCTTTTCATCAATTGTAATAAATCTTTTTCAATTGACATTAGTGCTAACCCAGACAGTCTTCTTTCTCATGTCGCATTTCTTTGATATGTTTTGATTCTACTTAATGTAGAAAAAGATCGCTCTACAGAAGCAGTGGTGGACGGAATTGTCAAAATCATCTTGCACAGATTGAAGGTTTCTGGCATAGCTTCAACAAGGTCACTGCTGTAAATGTAACTCATTAAATGACTTACAGTTCGCATTTTAAAATCTTTCATTGAATACATTACATTGAGCTTACTTTGTAATCGTATTACATCAAAAAATCTGCCATAAGTAATTTTTAAAGAATTTAAAGAGTCCACAGGAAATTGTCTGCAATACTCATCAACCTTGCTGAAATTCAAAAGTTCCGTGAATTTAAACTCTTCTATGGATGAATATCGTGCTTTTATTTGGTCAACTACTGTACTGATAATTTTGTTATAAAGCATTCTATAATGTCGTTGGGGCTCAATAGATATATTTTTGGATCTCTGAATTCCGATTCCTGCATTGACTCCATATTTTTTCCCTAATATATCATAAAAGATTGAAAAATTATCAAGTTTTGAAAAAGGCTACATTTATATAAGAACACGTAAATTGTCTGAGTAAATTTTAAGTCAATTTCAACAAAACGGAAAAAATAACGTTAGTAAAATTAATTTAAGATTAATTAGCTACTTCTGAAATAAGAAATATAATATAGATAATATTTTTTTTCAGAACATTCCAAAAATATAATAGTGCAGATAGATGCTTTGGATGACAAAAAAAATTCAAACTTACCGCCAGGTTGTTCCGACATGTCAGATGGCTAACTGAGGAATTATGGGATTGCTCTGGTTCGGGCCAGAAAGTGGAACGAAGTTAGCAACAACTGTACACTAACAAAGAGAGAGAGAGGGAGGGGGTGTCATGTGGTCTTCTCAAAGCAGACGAACGAGTCACTGAGAGAATACACCTGGACGGAGTTTCTTTGAAACAAAAGTAACTATTTTATGTAATTTTCCGATGATATGGATAAAAACTACAGGAATTTGCAGCGCATACCTTGCTGGCCTGAGAGTGCACGCCCCTGGTATGTATGTATATATATATATATATATATATATATATATATATATATATATATATATATATAAAGGTTCAAAAAAATACAAAAAACAATAACAAAAAACAACAAAGTGAGGACGTGATACGGATAGGGTTATTAGACGCTCGGGAAAGGAAAGAGAGAGAGTATGACGTTTCGGGCAGCGCCCTTCGTCGGAAAGACGGAAAGTTCAAAGAATGGAAAAACGGAAGAAGAAAAAATCGGCACCAATGCCCACGAGGTTACATTGTGGAAGGACCGGAAGAGGAGGTGGTGGAGGAAAAGTTCTTTCTAAGACAGGAGAGTGAAAAAGGGAGGTGAATATGTGTGCGTGCGCGAGGGTCTGCAAGTGTGTGTGTAATAACAGAACGTGTGTGTGCGTGTGTATGTGTGTGTGTGTGTGCGTGGTTTGGTGGTTTATCTGTTAGTGTGTATGTGTGTGTTTGTGTGTGTGTGTGTGTGTGACGTAGTGGAAGGAATTAGTAGCAGGAATAGTTAGGGTGTGCTTATAGACAATGGTCAGTGGTAGGTCAGCAGGCAGTTTTTGAGCATGTGTATGTGCGTGTGTGTGTGTATTTTGTATGTGCGCGTGTGTGTATGTGTATCTTTTTGTGCGTGCGTGTGTGTTTGTGTGTATGTGTATGTTGTGTATATGTGCGTTGCTGTGTACGTGTGTGTGCGTGCGTTTGCTTCTGTATGTGCGTGTGTTGTTTATGGCCATGTATGTGTGATTGTATGCGTATCTGTGTGAGTGTGTTGTGTTGGTGAGAGGTGTGTGTGCGTGTGTATGTATATATATATATATATATATATATATCATTTTACTCTTGTTCTCTTTTACTAGCGCAAGCTTGAGAGCTGAAGCCATCCTGAGGCATTGCCTATGATATTGCCACTGATTTTGTGTTTCCAAAGAACACCTTCTGCTGTTGGTGTTCGATGAATAAGGAAATATGTTGCATTTGTAGCTATGACATTGGTTCATCTGAGATCTCAAACTGAAGATTATCCATTATCCATCTGTTTCTTGAATTACATCTGCACTCATAGAAATATCTCCAATTCTTTGGCTAATTACTGAAATGCAGTGAGTTTTTAAAAGCTTGCTGTATCGGGTCATGAGTTTTGGGACATTTGAGGCTATAAATTGTTGGTCACTATGGTGATGGTCACATGTTCTTCAGGTTCAAGATACTTATGTCTTCATGGTGATGAAGTTTTTATTTCTGATGACAAAGTGATATATTCTAACACACGCGCACACACACACACATTTTCTCCTGTAACACTTTCCTCTGTTGTACTCTGGTTTTCTCATCACATTCTCTCTACAATTAATCACTAAACTTACTTCTCTCATTGTCATTGCAGGATTTTCTATCATGCTCTTAATCAGGTTAGCTTAATCAGAGAAATCATAAGTTAAGGAGGAATCATTAGTCTTTCTAGGAAAACAGCAACCTTCTAATGCTTGGGCTCATTAATGTATGCAGTACTCACAAAGAATTGGCAAGCAGACAACATATGGCCAGGCAGCTTCTTTAGACTTTTGGAGACAAGACATATTCTATAGCTGCTTAGGCTATGGGTTCTCAAATTGATTGGTGCTAGGAATGGCATAGGAGCCAAACTTGAGAGGAAATGAGATACAGTCTCAAACCTGCAGATGATAGCAGTAACTCAAAACAGTATCTGAAGAAGACCACTGCAAACCATCCTGCTAATATAGATCTGGCGAAGGAGATGGAAAATAATGATGATTATGATGTGTGTGTGTGTGTGTGTGTGTGCTTAATTTACTACGTACCTCTGGAATATTTGTTACTATATATACATATGTATATGTGCAATCATGTACCTCATATGCCTCTGTGTGTGTGTGTGTGTGTGTGTGTGTGTGTGTGTGTGTGTGTGTGTGTTGGATGATAAACAAGAAGAATGGTTATAAATATATATCTGAATAGAAATATTGCTCTACAGTGAAGAAAAACAGTGAAATCTTCTGCAAAATTATTTCTCTGTAGTTGTAGAAATTATTTCTTTGAAATTGTCTAAAAGAAAATGGAAACTGTCTTATCTTCTGTTTTCTATGGAATGAAAAGAAATGTTTAATGTTTTTATCAGAGTTACACCACATTTTACTGCCAGACCACTTATGCGGTTTGCAATGTATATATATGTATGCGAGTTTATGTTTATATAAATTTATCTATGTATATTTGTGTGTATGTGTGTAAACGTTAATACTGTATTCACAGATCTGTGTCCAGACATATACTCACTTATACATGCATGAATATATCTGTTACATGCAAATGCATATAAATATGTTAACCTGCATATATATGTGTGTGTGTGTGTGTGTGCGTATGTTAACCTGCATGTATACATAGATAGATATAAATATTCATACAGACAGGCACATATGTCTGAACACACATACATACACACACACACACACACACACACACACACACACACACACGCACACACACATATATATATATCTTCAATAAATGTATGGCTGTGTTTGTTACATTTATGCATGTGTTCGTTGTGTGACTGTATGTATATATATATATATATAGATAGATAGATATATAAAAATAAATATATATATATGAAACAACATTTTAGGGCCATTTTCCCTATTAAATTGGGGCAATGATTATATATCATTTTTGCAGCAGTATTATACAGGTGGATGCTTTGCCTGATACTAAACCTTTAGATGCCCCTTATGACATTGACAGGATATGCAGTATCTATTTTAGCTACTATATATCTGTATGTATGCATGTGTTATATAGATACATACTAATAAATATTAATAATAATTATAGACATGTATACATCCCCACACACCAACACACATATGGCATTAGTAACAAAGCAGTGATGAGAAAAGATGAACTTAACGATTGGGAAATTTAAGTGCTGACAAATTTACTTCTGCAAAAATGATTTATTACCCCCCTCCATTTGTCCATGAAACATATATTTATATGAGTTCTGTGAGGAAATTCCTTGATAAAGGAATTCGTAATGATGCATGAAATTTATAGAATACTGTTAGAAATTTCCGTAATAAAAAGTCCCATATAGTTGGCCTTACCTATTTGATACATAGCAGATCTGAGAGAGCTGGCAAAGAAATTCTTTTGAAGTAAGGAATTATTGTAAATATCTTAATACTCTGTACACACACACACACACACACACACTATACCGAGTCAGGGAACTTTCTTTCTAATACCTCATTGTATACAGAAGCCCATGTTTGCTATTTTAAAGGTGGCTTATTGAGTTATGTTTTTATATGGTGATTAATTAGTGCATGTCCTTGTGTTTGCATGCATATTCATACATGGTATTTTCAAGTCTATAGTGATAACACACGAAGACTATACTTTTCTATTCAGCCATGTCAGATGACCGCTGGACTTACATCTCCATTTTCACCATTACACCATTTTGTAACAATATAAATTAGCTGTCATGAGACTAATATATCATGTATATAAGGACATGTAATTAATAGTCATGTAGCAACCCCACTGTCAATGCTAAATATGCTACCTTTTAAGTTAATGTGTCCACACTTGTGTATACAAAGAAGTATCAGAAAGTTCCAGGACAAGATCTAAAATGAATCTATTCAGTAAATAATTTAATCCATATATTATTTACATTTGGAGGTCCTAAAGCATTGTGGAATTTCTCTTCCTCAAGGCCATCCAATATTATCTCCAATTTGAATTGCATCTAGTATTTCAATGTGGCTTCATTCCAGTTTCATTTTGGACAAAACCAAAACAAAATTTTATTTCTTATTTTACTTTCAAACTCAGGAAACATTCAACAGCAAAACTTTAACCCAAAGATCTGCATAAACAGGTAGAAATGTGGCTTTGGGTTTAAAAAGCTTGCTTCCCATCTATTTGGCCTCAGGTTCAGTCCTACTGCCTTTGAGATGGCTTTGGTCAGACCAGTGTCAGCCAAATTCCTGTGAGTGGATTTGATTGACAAAAACTGTATGAAGCTCATTGTATATAGACATATATATGTATGTGTATATATTTGTGATGGTATGTGCTGGTTTTAAATGGGCATGCTATCTTGTTTGTTTCTTGTTTTCTATGAAATCTGTCTAACAATGGTGAAATCTTACCTTGTTTAGAAACAGTTAAAAGTTGGAAGCAAGAATGGCATCCATTTGTAAAAAATCTACCTCACCAAATTCTGTCTGACACCTGCACACCTGTCAACTGCTTGCCTGACACCTGTAAGTATGGGAAAAGAGGATATTAAAAGATAATGGTAACGAAAGATATATAAAAATACACAGTTTTTTTAAAATAATAGTTTTGTGATTGTTCAAAATTCTATAGCTTATTCTAAGTTATGAAGAGTATTGTTGAGTTTAGATTCAGTAAAATCCATTTGTTCCTTCAAATATCCCAGATCCCCCATCTTTCGATTCTCAGTTATAAATCTTCAGCTTTAAGTCAGGCAGCACGTTATTGTGGAAGCTCTGTATCAAGGAAAGCCATTGACGTACAGTAACTTCTGTTGGATTTTCCTTTTGCAGCATTTCTAAAGATTCTTTGACACCAAGAATTTTATCTTCACATGCAACTCATCCAGTTAAGTGGCTTTTACATAGAATTTGTTGTTTCTTTTTTAAATTTTTAACTTCAGCATGTAATGGCACTTAAACTAAAGTGAATATAAAGTTTTCTTATAATTATAAATTTTTGCAGTGACATTGTCACTATTGTGATAACATAAATAAACAGCGTTGCCTATATACATATACCTATATAAATTTATATATTATATACACAGGCATACATACATGCATATATGTATATACATGTATATATATATATATATATATATATATATATATATATATATATATATATATATGCATGGAAGAACGTATGTATGTATTGTTTATGCCATAAGATGTTAGAAGCTTAAAGAGAATGTGAAATAATTCTTATGATGTAAACAACACACAATTCTCACTGGTGAGAACAAAATTTCTAAAATGGTTCGAGAAATTTAAAGGATTCCTTTGGTCCAATGTCTATCAAGCTTATGGAAGATGTGGGTTCAGGTATCATGGGTAGATTTTGACTTTTCCTATCCAGTGAGTTTTTTTTTTTGTACCCTAATATCTACATGTTTTCTTCAGGTGAATATATGTTCAAATTAAATATTTTACAAAAAAACATTCTATGAAGCCAAGTATGTATTTTTTTTAAATGTTTAATTCGTGCATACATTAACCTGATAAAAATGGTGTTATTTTTTGCATGATGTAATAACTCTATTCATCAATAAAAAACACAACTGAAACGGCTGTAGTGAGTGAACCACTATCCATCTGTTGTTATTTGCTATATGTATATAGGGTTCAAATTTTGGCATAAAGCCAGCAGTTTTGGGGGAGGAGTTAAGTCAGTTACATGGACCCCAGTATTCAGCTGGTAATTATTTTAGTGACCCAGAAAGGATGCAAAGCAAAGTTAACCTCGGTGGAATCTGAACTCAGACTGTAAAGACAGATGGCATACCACAAGCATCTTGTCCAGCATGCTAACAATTCCATGGTCTCACTGCCTTGTGTGTATGTGTGTGTGTGTGTGTGTGTGTGTGTGTGTGTGCATGTGTATATATCATGGCTATCATGTTAAACTGTAGTATGTCCAAATTTGGCCAAATGCATTTTTTTCTAATATTCAGTTTTGCTTTCAATAGCCGGTTCTTTTAGTTAAGCTTTCATATCCCCAGCTGCTTCAGATGCCAAGATATGAAAATTGTGAAAGTATAGTACAACAGTTTAGCATTTTTCGAAAGCGTAGTAAGTTCTACATACGACAGTTTTGCGAAGGATATTTGTCCTCATCTTGTTTGTTGTTAACACAACTTTTCAGCTGATATATCCTCTAACCTTCATCAGGTGTCTTGGGGAAATTTCGAATCTAGGTTCTCATTCTTAAGGTATTTTTCGATGTTATCATTATTATTCAAGGCAGTGACCTGAATAATAATAATAATAATAATAATAATAATAATAATAATAATAATAATAATAGTAATAGTAACAGCAACAGCAACAACATCGAAAAATACCTTAGGAATGAGAACCCAGGTTCGAAATTTCCCTAAGACACCTGAAGAAGGCTGGAGGGTATATCAGCTGAAACGTTGTGTTAACAACAAACAAGATGAGGACAAATATCCGTCAAATGTAAATAATGTAAATAATGTACATAATTCCTCATCTCTTAAATATAGAACTAAATTAGTGTTATACTTAAAATTTAGAAATGATTGATTTGACACAGTACTGAATAAAGTGACATCCTCTGTCATCATTATCTCCAAGATGGCTTTATGTAACTAGAAATAACAGCCAAATTTCCTCCAAATAAAATTTTACTTTCTTAAAGAACTTTGGAAGACTAATTGCAGCTGCACTATTCCTGAAGGATAAGGTTAAGGAAACCTTTCATCATAGGCTTGTCTCTAGCAAAGATACTTAACTTAGAATTGGCTCAGTCCATCTAGCTGTAAACAATAAAGCACAAGATACTATATAACTAAGTACTATAACCAATATCAGTACTGTAAAATTGATGTATACTTTAGTACTCAGTTGTACTTCCACTGTGGGTATAACATGTTGAGGAGTGGGTCTCCACAAAGTTTCATTTGCAATAGATGTACTCAATAGAGACAGAAACCATCTTTGGTGCTTCTAACATCTAATGGCTTATGGGAATCCTCATGATTGTGTAAGTGTATAATTTCTTGTAACTCTGACGATGTATGTATTTCTTTGGTAACTCATTTGGTTATCAAATCATGGTTGAAATAAAATAACCCAAGACAGATTCTGTTTTAGAATTTCCATTCATATCTATCAAGCAATATTTTCTTTTATATTGTTTTGTTAATTTTCTTTTATAGTGAAGAATTTTTTTTTTTCCAGTGAAAATCTTTTCCTTCACAACTATGTATAAAGTAAGTCTATATTTCTCTCAGAAAATTATCTCATGTAATAGGATGCCAGGCACCAGATTAGTTTGTTACTTTTTTTTTTTCTTTTTGTTTTGTTTTTGTATTTTCATTACCAAACTCCCTCAAGTGTTAACCAAAATGATGATGAGATTGGCAAATAGATTGTCTAGGTGTAAGGAAACCAATTCTTTGGGAATACAATTATGAAACATAAACAGTTGAGAAATTTCTCATAAGTGAAAACAATTTCTCTACCCAGGATAAGGACATTTAAATTGTAGAGTTGTGTCTTTTTTCTTTCTTTTTAAAGTAAACAAGAAAAGCTTTCTTTTCTATCATTCCTTACTACATCAGCTGCAAGTTAGTTAAGGATTGGCAAAAATATCTGAGAAATCCTTTCAGTAAATAAAGAATGAAGTGTACGTATATATATATATATATTTCACATTGTAGTTTAATGGAGAACATTTTTTCTCTTAAAGTGGAATATAACAGAAAAATAAAGTGAAATGAATAAAATAAAGTCAATGGCAGCTCTAGTGCATTCTTTCTTGCATCATATTATGTTTTCATGTTGCATTCTGTCAACACATTATGTGACTTGCTGCTTCAAGGATTTTAAAGTGTCTTGGCAAAATCCAAGGATCTTAAGATTACTCTGAAACAGTCATAATTTCATATGAAGTCATTCTACCTGCAAACATGTGATGCAACTTCTTCGTGATTTAGGAATTTGTTCACCTGGTAATGCATAGAGTTTTTATACGAAAAGGACAAAGTGGTGAGAAAGGATCTTCAGATGCTGTCCCTCACAGAGGAAATGATAGGGAACTGAGACTCCTGGTGGTTTGCTGTGCTTGAGAAGGTAAAAGTGTGGTTGTCATTGCTTACAGCCATGTCCCCTGTATCCCTCTCCAGCTGAGCATCCCTAATGTTGTAGGCTCATAGGTGTTGGTGCCATGTAAAAAGCACCCATACCAGTGCCACATGAATGCACCCAAGCCAGTGCCGCATAAAGGCACCCAGTACACTCTGTAATGTGGTTAGCATTAGGAAGGGCATCCAGCTGTAGAAACCGTGCTAAAACTGACATGGAACCTGGGCAGCTCTTCAGCTGGCTAGTTCCTGCCAAACCGTCCAACCCATACCAGGATGGAAAACAGACACTAAATGATCATGATAATGATGATGATGATGATGATGATGATGATGATGACAATGACAACGACAATGATGATGAAAGCATCTAACTAGAATCTATGTCCAGTGTCTAGATAATTGAAGATACTCTGATCAGAGATTGCATACTGAAGTGTCATTAAGATCCACAGAAAGGCTTGGAGTCAACACTCCAAACAAACAAATCACTTGTAAAGTGTTGCTACTGTGTTACAGAAGGGAACTTTTCTTACTATTCCATGCCATTCTTACAACTCAATGCTTTGAGACATGAGAAATGTCTTAGAGATGGACAGAGATCAGTGATGTAAACTGGATTTGAACTATCAGCTTCTCAGCTGCTACACTGGTGCTTTTTCAAATTATCTATAATCTATTGTAACACACTTTTGTCTAAAGAGAAAAGACACATGAGTCTCTCCAGACTTATTCATGTAAATCTTCCCACATTAGTCATGTAAGCTTTCTCCCTCTGGCTGATAATGATTGTTCTACATTTTTCAATATAGATTTTTTTTAGACTGGTCAACTCTGATTATTTCAAATTAGTCAGTGTAGGTCTTCTCAGGTTGGTCAATGTAGCTTTTCCCATGGCTGATGCAGATCTGGTCAAGCAGCAGCAGCATAAAGATGCAAGGCATAACTATGTGGTTAAGAATTTTGCTTCAAGACTAATGTGGTAATTGGGTAAAACCATACTTTCATACTTTACGATCGACTTTATGAGTGAAATTTGGTAAACTGACAAAACTCTCTATTCTTGTAGACTTAATCAACCCCCAGTCTTACACCAAAGACACCAACCACTACTACAGCTACCATCACCTGTTCTTTAGATGCATTTAGTAGAGTCCACCCTTTTGCATGCATTAAGATCAAGTCTCTAATCAGAGTTTAATATCTGAGCAGAGGCTCAGAAAAAGGTGATGGAGGGCACAATTTTTCTTCTGACAGCTATTAGAAGAAAAATAAAAGTGAGGAGGGGAAGTATACCATGTATGGATGTAGTAGTGGTTGTAATGTGTTATTGAGTGAATAATTATCTCTTATAGATACTGTCAAAGATGTTTGACTAACTAGCAGCTATACTGTCCCAGACATATGAGTAGTATTGTATGTAGGACTTGTACTTGATATAATGCCTTCAATGGCTTGTCATAAATTAATTCCTAGCCTTGAAGAGGAGGTGTAGTCTTTGAAATGGTGTTTTTGTTATGAGCACTCATTAGCAAGTGTAAAACAGAAGCAAGTATTTCAGTTGGTTGAGATGAGAGCAGTATCAAACTTTTGTAGGAATGATATATCAATGATTTACGTTATGCCACTGAGGCTGCACAACACACTTTCCGCTTGCTGCTAGAATCCAATAAGCTGTACATAAGTCACATTTACTGGTTCAATCCATCATTTAAACTGTAATCTGCAGGCAAGACACTTTAATATTACAAGCTCATTTTGTTTGGACGTAAATAGGGAGCAACTGTAGGGACAGTTCATTACTTAGTTTATAAACCATGTAATTTTGCCTTAGTGGTTCAGTCTGTTTACAGCTCTTACTCAATATCAAGACATATATATATGTACACTCACACTCAAACACAGCACTTACACACTCATATAGATATATATGTATATCCACATATAATGGACTTCTATCAGTTTCTGTTTATGAAATCTACTGTCAATCTACTGAAGCCCTAGTAGAAAATATTTGTTACACAGAGAGACTGAACTCAAAACCATGTGGTTGCAAGAGAGAGAGAGATGGGAGGATATATACATCCCTTTCCCTCCACATCTACACACATCTACACATGCAGAGTTAAAAATGCACAAACATGCATGTGCGCGCACACCAACACACACACATGTACATATGATGGAAGTATATAAACACAGGTGTGAAATATATTCAAGACAGTGCAAGAGCCATGAGGAAACAAGTGACTGGCGAATGAGCTGCGATAGCATAGGACCAAAGGAACTCTTCAGACATGTTTAGAACATGAGTATATCGCTAAGCATGGTGTCACAATGATATACACCTTGAGCACATTGTAAAGGGATAATAGAGATTATATTAGAAAGGCAACCTTGTCACAGAAACAAGCCACGAAGAAAAGGCAGAGCAAGAAGTGGTTCTCTAAACAGTCAGTAAGGGCAATAACTCTGAATAAGAACTCGTTCAGCCAATGGTACTCATCTTACCGATGCCAGTATGAAAAGTGGATGGTGGTGGTGGTGGTGGTGGTGGTGGTGGTGGTGGTGGTGGTGGTGACGATCATGAGGACATTCATCATCGTCATCATCATCATCGTTGTGACTGCAGTGATGACATATTCACTGACGTGCATTTAGACAAGGAGGCATTTAAAAAAAACTGATGCTGCATTTGATTGTTTAAAAATATGCATCCAACCATACACAGACAGTTCGATAGATCGATACATAGATTGATTGATTGATTGATTGATTGATTGTTAGACATACATGAACTTAGGCAATACAATTTTTTTGTTCATTTAATAACAGGAAGTGCACAATAGCTCCAAAGATAGGTCTATTAAACCTCCATCTACTGCTCTCCCAATCTCTTCATTATGTTTTCCTTAATCACTTACTCTCTGTCTTATCCCTACCTCATTACTATATCTTCCAACTATCAATCAATATCTTATACATCACCATATCTGTGTAATTAGTATGAGATCCACATTGGATCCCTTCATCATATTTTATTTGTTTTGCTAGCAATAGAACTCTCTCTCTCTCTCTCTCTCTCTCTCTCTCTCTCTCTCTCATAATACTCACTCTGCCATTCATTGCTGACATACATCACTCTCTCTTACTGTCATTACTTCCTCTTCCTTCACCATGTCTCTCCTACCCTCCCTAATGTACCACTCATGATTCCTATTCAATTTCATTATCAACAACCAAAATTTAGCTGTTTATCAATTTTTCTAGTCCAGTGTTCTTTTTACTATCACCTGCTCACATCCATTCCTTTGCTTCTAACCTTACACTCTCACTCACACAAGCTGTTACTCAGATTATTCCTTCATTTATGTTTTTCTTTACAACAGTCCTTCAATTATACATAAAGACAGTAACTTGGAATAAAATTTACCAAGCACTATGATAAATCCATTCAGTCTTTGCCAAGAAGGAGAAATAGACATAAAATGCTGATGATGATACATTATATACATCTTTCTATGCATCTATACCAATTTATATATGCATATATTCGATATACATTTCATAAAACCTTCAGTATATCCTAACTCCCTGTCTGTATCATATTTCCACAAACATCTGCTCTCAGTATCATAGGATAATACCATTTTTATTACATTTTTCTCATCATTGCTTTGAAATATTTGCTTTTTAAATCACACACACACACACACAAAGTGTGTGTGTGAGTGCGCGTGTGTGTGTGCGTGTGTGTGTGTGTGTGTGTTTATGTGTGCATGTATGAAACACATTCACAAACACACATATATACCCACTCAAATATATATATATATATATATATATATATATATGCACATGAGTGTATACATACATACATATATATATATATGTATATATATATATATATATATATATATATATATATATATATATATATATATATATATATATATGCACATGAGTGTATACATACATACATACATACATATATATATATGTATATATATATACATACGTACGTACGTACGTACATACATACACACACGTGTGATGCTGATGAAATCAGAATATCATTCCCCAGAGAGAACACAAGATAACTAAACAGACATAAAGAATAATAATTGATTAATATATATATATATTTTTTTCTTCCATCCCTCACAGGGATAAAATCTTTAAGAGGAAACAATAAAATTGAAAGCCAGTATATCCACTTCTCAAATATATTTAACTGTATAAAATATAGGAAATAGTAAAAAAAAAAAAGTATTCAAACATCCTGGTGTAGAAATCTCAAGCTGAGGAATTATTTTTTTATCTGAATTTTGTGTGTCCAGGCCTTATTTCATTATATACAGTTCTATGTATGTTTGTGTATATGCATTTAAGTATGTGTGTATATAGTGTTTATCTCCCCCAACACCCTCGTTTTAATAATTTGAATTTTTCTTTTAAAGAAGGATTTGGTTTTTAATAAAGAAACAAAATTCCATCACTGGAAATATTTAGAAAAGTCTTGCATATTTTTATTGTTTTATTAATAACCATTAGAGATTTGCAAAAGAAATGACAGGAGATTTAGTACCAAAATATACAGAGACTTCAGACAAATTGTCACCTTGGAATTAATCTTTTTGAAAAATATTTTACATTGGAGACAATTGTTGTGTCGTTAGTTATGTGTGAGAATTGTGGAGTAGATTTTTGTGAGTCTTTTTGTGGTAGAATCTAAGTTAGCAGATTATTTAACTGAATGCAATGATTCCAGAGACCATTATTGAGAATATCATCAGAAGGTTTCTGCAGGTTTTTTATTATTTCTTTTTTTTTTTTTTTTCATGCAGTATACCTGTAGCCATCAGAATTTGTTTGGCACATCACACATCCCCTTCTTTCTGCCTGCTTGATTGTCATCAGTTATTATCATGTTGGTCTTACAACAATCTTAGAGAAAAATGATCTAAACAATGTGTAAAGTTTTATACATAATGTTTAAGCAGGCAGTAGGCCTATAGTTTACTGCCAAGTCAGTGTTTTCATTCCTGGCTGGAAGATTTGTGTGCACAATGGCAAGCCAATTTAGTAAATGCCAATTTGGCACTCCATAATTTTTGAAAATATATATTTGAGTGACTTTCTATAGAATGTATGTGTGCACATAGATAATTATGTGTGTTTTGCACACACACACACACACATACATGCATATTTGTATGTACATATATATCTTTCTTTTAATTATTTTTATTTTTCCTGCGAGGCTGAAGTCAGTTTCTAACAAAGGCACAAATCTTCATCGCAAGAATTTAGATAACAACAATTGTTACCTGTTGAACTTCAAAAATGTTGAGTATTTGTACTGTTCCACTTCTAGACATTATTGTTGAAGTGCCTATCAATTGATCTCTCTCTTTGCCTGAAAGTCAGAGTCTTTTCAGACTGTCAGTTTAATATTTACTAGCAAAGCCAAATGCACCAAGAATGCCAATGCCATTGGCACAGTTTCAGCTTTTTTCATGCTCAACACCTTTCGTGTATTGCTTTTCAGATCTTGGTGCTTGTCAATCTTTTCTTGTTCATGCACTATGCAGTATCTGTCATTTGGGAATAGTATACCAGTTCTTGAACAGAAAATGGCTATGTGGCTGAGTTGCTTGCCTAATAATCATGTGGTTTCAGGTACAGTCTCACAAAAAAGGCACCTTTGGCAAATGCCCTCTATCCGAAAGTTTAAACTTTCGGAATAAAGTAAAAAGAAAAATGTTTTACCATAAAATTCACCTTTAAAAGTATGACATCTCTAAATACAGTAGTAGTAGTAGTAAAGAAAACAGTTGTTGCAACATGTACTACAGCAGCAATACAGTTTTACCAAACAAAAATGTCTCTGGATTGTTGTCTTGTTTGTTTGCCTCAAATGCTATGGATGAATTTTATGCATTGGCCATTTAGCAGGAAGTGAAAAGTTTGGCAGTTTTATGTAATGAAAACAAGTGCATCTTTCTATGTGGTGCATCTTTCTACAAATATAAGAAAATGTGATTAATTTGTGCACTTCTAATGCTATGCAGACTTTCTGTAAGCCCTCAAGAGAAATGCTAATGATAGTCATGATTAATACATGCACTAAGATCTACATCAAGTGAGGCAGTCCATATGGAACTGTATGTGTTGTGTTTGAAATAAAAAAAACAGAGCAAAGAAGAAGCTCAGCTTGTGTGTAATATGCCAGACCTAAGGAGAATTTCTGCTTGCATGAGATAACGAAAAATGAGGATTGCCGTGAAAGTTATTGGAAATTTTATTAACAAAGTGCATTCTTACAGTTAAGGTAAAATATTGGTATCTGATGAGGGCTGATGTGATTTTTTAATGATAGGCAGTCAGGTGGGGAATCATTAGGCATGCAATTCTTAATAACCACAGCCCCACCACTGAAAACCACAAACTTATTCCAAAGTCATATCCTGTAACAGGTGCAGAGAATGCAGACTTTAAGGATGATAGCACAAGGCAGAAAGCATAGCTGCAAAACATGTGGACGGAAGGGTTACTTAAGAACATTTTCACTTGGGGAGCTAGAAAGACAGAAAATGGAAAAGATATTGATGGTCAAGAACAAAATCAGCAACAACAGTTGGTCCAGTGGACTGTTATATCAACACCATGGCCAGTCATGTCAACAACTGCCATCCTGGGAATTTTCAGAAAAGTTACCTTGTCATTAGCCCTAGAAGGTGACAAAACCAAGGTTTCTGTTCAAGATGTACCCACCTAGCTTCTTGAAACAATGGAGAGAAAGTGGTAGCTGAAGAAGAGTAAAAGACAGTCATAGAGGAAAAGAGAAGACAGAAGAGAAGTGAGCCAAAGCAGACGGAATATAATACATTGCAAGAGGAGCTTTCTATCAGAAGAGTGACTCAAATTCACAGAGGTCCTAAAGGAAACAGGATCTCTCAATTTAATATTGGAGGTGGAGGGAAAATGATCCAATGAATATTTTGATGGGCCATGATGTGAGGTAGCAATATCAGGAGCCGCTAGAAGACATACATTGCCAAAAACTATATTGGTGGTCAACAAGCATGTCAGAGAGCCTTGTCAAGAGTATGTTTATCCCTTCATGGATCAGTTGGTCCAAAGAATGTTTAGGTTCTCTTTTGATGATAGAAGATTCAAGCAAAAAAATTTAGAGGTGTGAGAAGTACTGGTTAACCCAAAGTGGTAGTAGGCCTTTAAAGGGTGGGTGGGTTGTTTGAATTTATGGTATATGTGTATGTATGTATGTTTGTGGTTGTGTGAGTTTATATATGTATGTATTTTTGTGGTTGTGTGAGTTTATATATAAACATGTTTTGGAAATATGTTTATTGCATATTTATATGAAACTTTTAATCTGTTCACATCTATACTATATATAAAACAGAGATGTGTGTGTAATCGCTTTTCACGTGAAATCGACTTCACCAAATGCTTCCATACTTGTAATGCATGAATAATTTGACCTCGGATAAATCTTAGGCTCTTCATTTGATTTTTTTAATTAAAAATAAATAATATTGCTTTATATTTAAGATTATATTTAAGATTCACTTCTTCAAAAATGTTCTTCAATGTCAACTTCCGGTATTGACGTAACAACTGCAAAACGCTTCACTTTCTATTTTGTGTGTTCGTGTGTATGAGAGAGAGAGAGAGAGAGGGAGAGAGAGTAAATACTACATACACACCACTCTCTCACTCTGTCTCACACACATACACACGCACACACACACACCTTGACTCACTCACACTCTGTCTCTTACAAACACACACATACATAAATGTATACAAACATATTTACAAAGACACACGTGTGTATGTGCGCGCGTGCGTGTTTGTAAGATACATAGTGTGAGTGAGTCAAGGGCTGTGTTGTCATATGCATACATCCAAAGATGTATGTATATTTATGCATGTACGTATACATGACAACAAACCTCTCTCTCTCACTCACACTCTGTCTCTTACAAACACACACATACATAAATGTATACAAACATATTTACAAAGACACACGTGTGTATGCGTCAACGCGTGCGTGCGTGCGTGGGGGGGGGCGGACTCCACAATCGCCATTTATTTCAATTACTCTTCTGAGGATATTCACGTAAATCATTTTTTTCATTTAATCATCATCATCATCATCATTGTTTAACGTCCGCTTTCCATGCTAGCATGGGTTGGACGATTTTGACTGAGGACTGGTGAAACCGGATGGCAACACCAGGCTCCAATCTAATTTGGCGGAGTTTCTACAGCTGGATGCCCTTCCTAACGCCAACCACTCCGAGAGTGTAATGGGTGCTTTTACGTGTCACCCGCACGAAGGCCAGTCAGGCGGTACTGGCAACGGCCACGCTCGAAATGGTGTATTTTATGTGCCACCCGCACAAGAGCCAGTCCAGGGGCAGTGGCAACGATCCCCATTTTAATTTTCGTAAAAGTTTCCAAGTACCAATGAGGCTTTTTGGCACATCTTCAATTTTCCCCATTCATGAGAGGCGCCCAGCCATCATTCATCTGAGAGTCCATCTACAGAATGTCCTCAAATTTCTATACAGCATATTTTGCCTTTTTTTCTTCAAGTATATAAGCAACAAGTTCATTCCCAAGCAACGCCGGGTGCCTCTGCTAGTATGTTATAAAATTTCCTTTCCCTGCTTTAACTTTTTTATATATAACTGTATTTGGATGCGCCCTCGTGGACTGTAAATCCTTTTGCAATATGTTCCATTGCTTACATGAAAGGGCTCTTATAGCAGTAATAAAGAAATCATCATCATCATTGGGTTTTTGAATTTCATCATGATGATGGTGATCATGATGATGATAATGATAGTAAATGCCCCTCCCCTCTCCCTAATATTGAATGTAATTAACTCTGAAACATCCCGTGTGATATTGTTCTTTTGCACGGCAAATATATTTTTCATTTCTCATTTAATATTGGCCGATGTCAACTACACACTGATGACATGACAACATTTCTATAACGTTCCTTACTTTTGACACAGATAAAAGTAAAAAGCTAATGAAAATGCCCAACTATAATAGATTCCATTAATGGCTTTTAATATGCGAGCTGAAACGTTGTCATTTTGTTCCAGTGAAGCAGGTCATATCACAAAAGGATGCTAGATATTAGTGTGGTCAGAAGTCTGTTACCGATACATAATTGATTTTATTCCTTCTTCTGTTTCGTTTCGTTTGCTTCAGTATTCATGAAAGATTTTTGTTCAGTTAATGGCTTTAATATAAAGTTGGGTCAGTGACACAAGCTAACAAATGTAACCACTATTTTTGCTAAGGTTTCATCTGACTATCTTACCTAATAAGCCAAATAACAAATGGCCATAATGAGTTTATAGATTCAAAAGAAGTTTTACAAGTGCGATCAGAATATATGGTCAATAGTGTTTGGAGGATTATTCATGTTCATAAACATCAGAAAAGAAAAAAAGTGGCATCAAAAATAACATTAATAACAATAATAACATCAAATGGAAATGAGAAAAAAAATGTTTTTGCATTCCTGAGAGAAGATTTGAGAGATGAAAATGAAAGCCAAGCCAGCAGATCCAGATTTTGTCATAAGTGTCTATAGTGAAGAAAGAGAATTCATATTCATATTCATATTAAAGACTACTTCAGTTTTTGAGAGACTTACGGGAAATCATGACATAAGATGTAATATCTTTTTATCTATCCTTCTCATTCTCTCTCTCTCTCTCTCTTTCCTCACACACACATATTTCTGAATTGCACTTGTTTGACTTGTGATTTGATCTGAAATCAAATTGGAACTAAAACAATTACATTGAGGGAGTCAATGTGACACCATCCCTATTTCATCTGTTCTCTTTCTTCATGGGCCAAACCTATAGCTATCAGAAGACATACACATCCTCGAAGCTAAAATCTGAAAATTCATAAATTTTGTTGGAAAAGATATTGAAGTGTTTTCTTCTCATTGTTTTCTGCCAGTTTATCCCATCATCTGTTGGTCATCATATTTCTGGTTATGGATATAAGAATATTCACATTTGCACAAAATGCTTTCTTAATCACATCATAGATTTTCCCAGTGTTGTATATTCTTGTAAAGGCCAGATTTTTGTCTGAAGTCTTTCAATATAATGTCTGGCCTATTTGCATCTATCTTTCTGTCAGCTTGAATGGTGAAGTTCCAGAGGAGTGAGATGTAATCATTTTCAAGCACTGGAGGTGGTTTGCGTTCCTGCTGGTTTATATAGTAGGGCAGGTCCAGGTTTTTGAATATTACACAGTGAATATTACCCAGTGCTGCTCTATCATGCCCGCTGAGATTCTCTGTAGGCAAAAGAAGACTGCACATGGAGACATGATCAATAGCTTCTGCCATTCTTTAATATGTTGGGCTGGTAGTTCCTTGTAAGTAGGCATTGATCTTGGGTTGCTATGATAAACCCTTCTGTTTCTGATTTTGAGCCAGAAGACACTAACCATTGATGGGTAAGGGCTGAGTCAACATCAGCATTATTAGCTCTCTTTAAGTATTTGCCATTGAGAGTTTTTTCTTGTCATTTAACTGTAAGAATAAGGCAGCAGTTTTAGCATGGATTTTCATATGCTTAGCTATTCTGTGCTTGTTTCTAGTACATCTAATTCTGGAATTTGTTATATTTGGAATTCACTTAGATATTCCTTTGCTTCTTTTGTTACTAAGTATGACGTTTTCTTGTTTTCATGTTTTGAGACAAATTTTAACATCCAGTCCTCAGAATTGTCAGGTAGGTGTCCAGGCCAATTGTGGCAATCTTCATTATTAATGCCAGTTGTAAAAGTCCACGGCCACACTCTTTTATTGGCAAGTAAAGTATTTCTATATCTGCCTTAGGGTGGTGCATTCTATGCAGTTTCAACAATTTTCATATTTTTCTGTCAAAATTACATATTTCAGTAATTGACCAGTTAACGTCAATTCTATCTATCTATCTATCTATCTATCTATCTATCAATCCATCCATCTGTCTGTCTGTCTATCTGCCTGTCTGTCTATCTATCTATCTATCTATCTGTCTATATCCATCTGTATGCTTGTCTGTCTCTCTATCATGTCGCTATGTATGTGCTTGTGTGTGTGTGTGTGTGTGTGTGTGTGTATGAAATGGCTTTACTGTACCTCCTATTTTTATATAACATTTTATCCTACCACACTCATTTTTGTAACCCTGTATAAACATATGATTGCACTCTTGTGGCAACTAAAGAATACATCATCATCATCATCATAACCATCATCATTATCATCATCAATAATAATAATAATAATAATAATAATAATAATAATAATAATAATAATAATTTCATTTTCATTATTTCAATATAGTTAAATATATTGGGAATTCAATTCCAGCTAATATTATTCTTCAACTGTAATTATAGTCGAACACTAAAATGGGCGGCATTCAAATTGATTTTTATAATCTTTATTTATGATGAATCAGGCATTACATGCGAGCAAGTCGGTGAGATTTAGTTTTCTTAAATCATTGTGAAGAATATAGTTTTGAATGGAATCTAATATTGGTTTGTATTGACAGATGATATTTTGTTGAACTAGAACACGTTCAGAGAACATCAAATGCTTAAAAATAACTCATCTCAGAAAAGGGTAGAATGGGTGCATAACTAAGAACTCTGGGTAGTGTTGACCAGTGTTGAGAATAAATTATATAAAGGGACATTTTAAAAAGAGACTTAATTTCTAGTCAGTGCCACTTAAAATAGAAATGTTTGACTCTATAAAATATCTGTCTTATATGAAGAAGAATATTTGAAAAGTTTATAAATACATTTCATAAACTTGAAATCTGTGTGATAGGTTGACTGTGATTGAGGTTATCAATAAAAGATTTCCGATATAATATGGTTGGTTCTGTTCAGATTACATTGAGAAGTCAACAAGAACAACAACAAATACATCAATCAGGCACCATTGCAAAAACTCTTCATTTTATTTTATTGAAGAACGCAATAGAATGGATTAGGAGAGAATAGAATATCTTTAGCTTTGTTCGTTGATGATGTTTAGAGAAGAGGTGCAATGGCCCAGTGGTTAGGGCAGCGGGCTCGCGGTCATAGGATCGCGGTTTTGATTCACAGACCGGGCGTTGTGAGTGTTTATTGAGCGAAAACACCTAAAGCTCCAAGAGGCTCCAGCAGGGGATGGTAGCGAACCCTGCTGTACTCTTTCACCACAACTTTCTCTCACTTTTACTTCCTGTTTCTGTTGTGCCTGTAATTCAAAGGGTCAGCCTTGTCACATTGTGTCACGCTGAATATCCCCGAGAACTACGTTAAGGGTACACATGTCTGTGGAGTGCTCAGCCACTTGCACGTTAATTTCATCAGCATGCTGTTCCATTGATCGGATCAACTGGAACCCTCGATGTCGTAAGCGACAGAGTGTCAACAACCACAACTCTTCATGTAAGACAGTACACCAGCTAATATAGTATACTCCTGACTCAGCTCCTAATTTCTGATATGATAGCATACTCCTGCTATAGTCACTCACTACTGTGATGATGGCATATGACAGCAGTGATACTCCTTAACTTTATCGATAATAAAAGAATACACTGCTGAAATAAAATTTGTTGTAAATGTCACAAATTGACCAATCACAGATCGTAATTCAATCACACAAAATAAACCAAGGCAACCACAGTAGATCATTGTATTTTAGATTTGACATTCATATACATGCTCTCATATTGTTACATTTTACATACATACACATATATGTGCATTTTATGCATATGTACATTTTATGCTTTTACATATACACAGACACTCTCTCACACATGCACCTGCAAGCATACAAATATTACATTTTAAGCTCACACAAACATACACACATGCAAATACAGACATATATATACATATATATATATATATACATATATATATATATATATATATATATATATATATATATATATATATATATATATATAGATATATATATATATATATATATATATATATATATATATATACACATATGCATATAAACATAGATGCAAATGCATATTCACACTTACAAATTCAAATACACACCCAGAAAGATCACCAATGCATAAAATAAAATGTTGTTAATGCTAAACTCTTTCTTCTGCTTCGTCTTCATATTTAACCACATAAACCATCCCCATTTCCCACCCCTATTTTCTTTAGATTTTCTGAGAACCATTGAAAAGTTTTATGGCCAGATACTTTCATTGATAACAGGGAATCGAAGTGGTTTGTTTATGACACTTTTCATTGCAGTGGCATGATCGAACAGAATATTTCATGCCGACAGATTGAGAAGTGAAACAGCCCTGTAAGGACAAAGACATGTATATTAATGGTAGTGGCAATATTTCCACATCAGCTGGTGTTTCGTCATAAACTTCATCATACACTGTTCAATATATTACTATCATCCTCTGCTTAAACAATTTAGCCATATTTTAGCAGCCAAGTCTACATATAAGCTATATTATTTATTGGTTTGTCAACCTATTTTGGTTAGAAATTATGTTAAATTCTTCCTGTACAGACTCACCTGCTTATATACATTCTAATCTACACTAACTTATCAAAGATCATCTTACACATCAGATATTAACCACCATTAAATCAAATTTAGGCCATATTTTAGAGCTATCTTACAACATAACATTATTTATTCCATCAATCTTACATAGGTTAGTCTTGTAGATACGTTTCTTTTTTTTTTAGACCTTTTTAAACCAAGAGATTTATCTAAGTATATTCATTTACACATTGCATCATTAAAGTTTTTATAATATCATATGCTTTTACTATGTCATTTTATATTCTGAGGTGAAATACCTCTGAAGTTGACCTTGCATTTCATATGTAAATAAGCTACTTAAGAAAGTATCTGTCAAATATTAAGGTCAACTGATTGTTCTCCTCTCCAAAAATGGGTGACCCTATGACTATTTCTCAAATCATCCTTTTGTCTTTCTTTGATTCCAGACTTCAAGAGTTTTTAGTCCATCATATTGACTGCAGTTCTCATTTCAGTTGTTTCTTATCCTATTGATTTTCTTATATTCAGTTGTTCAGTCAGTTTAATTAACTGCACATTAAACTAGTGTGTATGTGGCTGAGTATTCCAATGACACATGTACCATTGACATAATTTTTAGTCTGAATCAGTATGACACAGTGTGTGACATGGTTGCAAAATGAATTTCTTAGCTCTTGGAACAAACTGCATGTACACACATACACATGGCATGAACATGCATCCATGAGTGTATGCATGTATTCATATTTCAACTGGGGCAACCCTTAACATTTTGACTGGATGCCTCAGGTCACTGGGAGAAGGCTGATATAAATGGAAGCATGATTTACAGAAATCCTCAAGCAGACAGACCTGCAGAGAATTAAGGCAAACAAGCAGTAGACACCACCATCCAACGGTATCAGTTTCCTAAATGATGGTGATGAAGTTCTTTGGAGAAAAGAAGCTGTAGGAGACCTGCTTTTTCATTTGATGTTGAATCTTTCACTGGAAGATGCAAGTGAATCTGTTGGATAAACTCAATTTTCTTTAAGAAGCGGCAGTAATATGATCATTTTGGGCAAACTCAAAATACCTTGGAAAGACAAATATTTCTCATCAGCAGGAGAAAACCAAATATCAGGATCTGATACATGAAGCTCTGGTCTATATATGGCACACGGCCCCATTTCTAGTGAAGCTGGTTACCATGGTTTCTCAAAAAAAAAAAAAAAAAAATCAGTGTACTATTTTTTGCAAAGGAGTGGTTAAAACCTCAAAGAATTAAAGACAGTTACCAAGAAGAGAGCCACAGCACTAAGACCAGGTCAGTGGTTGAGGTCGACAAGAGACTATAGATAGAACCGTTCTGTTGGCAGAGGTTAATTTGGTTCTCATCAGCTCACCCAGGCAAAGTGTACAAGTGTATTACTACCACTTCCAATGGAAAAATTAGACCAAATTTCGTATCCACTTGCATCTCCCAATGAGAGACTTGGCACAAAATGAAAAACAGACGTCTTGCAACTTCTTTTGCCTTAAGAACCTTATCAACTTCCTTTAGGAATGTAATGGATTTGGGTGGCCTTAAATCGTGCGTGCGCATGCGTGTGTGTGTGTGTGTGTGTGTGTGTATGTGTGTATATATATATATTGGTAAATTAATCAAAATCTATCACCTCCTACATTTCGGTTATCTCCTTTATACCGGAAATAATCCCTAATTACCTCCCCCTATCTATAACTCTATTTTACACACTGGAGCGAAGACATGTTACGATACAAGTAGAGAAATTTGAAAAGACAACACAAAACCGGTTATTTTTCCAAATACAATGTTTATATACCCAAAATTTTATAAAAGTTTATAACATTTTTCTGATATAACAATTTAAATATATGCTTTAACACAAGCTTTCTGTAGTTTTTTCACTCTAGTTTATCTTTTATACATCCAACCATGTGCTTTCACATACCAACTTTCTCACCTATATATATATATATATATATATATATTGTTGTACTTGGGGATGGTCACATCTGTTTCAACACACAATTTCACATAAAAAATCTTGCAAAACAAATATATATATATATATATATATATATACTCATGTCCGAGCCATGCCAGCCTGAAAAAAGGGATGTTAAACGATGATGGTGTATTGAATTCTTGCTAACCTATTACTTGTATATATGAATATGTATATGTGCAGGTGCACATATATTTTATGTGTGTATTATGTAAGACTAAATAACTGTAATTTCATTATCTGCCATGAAACATCCTTAAGTGCATACAACAAAAATGTCACTAATACCACCTACAATTTTACACCATAGCAACTTTCACTGACACTATCGGTACACCAACATGCTATTAACATCAACACCTCTCTTACCATCAACAACAACACCGTCACATCATCACAGCTAACACCTTTAACACACCAACTTCACCACTGTTATTAATACCTACATGAATATCATTACTACCCACACAACTTCAACTGACACCGGCATCACAAGATCCAATATCTGTGTCAGCACTGCTGCCACCACCAACAACAATACCCTCATCTTCATATTCTCCACCTCATCTGGAAGCTATAAGGTAATTATTTTACTGTGGAATTGTATTGTGTGTCAATTATAGCCTTTATCAAATTCTATGTAAAAATCACTGTTTTTTCCAGTCAAAACAGTTATTTAACCCCTTCTTTTCCAAGTAAATATATTTTTTGCCAGATTTTGTCAAGAAACGATAATGACTGGCAGGAATTAATGTCTTATAATTGGTGAGGTGCTAAAGTTGTTTCAGAAGTTCACATTTCTCTTGTAAATGTGAATTAGTGTCTCGTAAAACGAGGTGATGATGATGATGATGATGATGATGATGTTGATGATGATGGTGATGATGACGACAACGGCGACGATGATGATGCAAAACACATCGTTAAGGATGAATATTTATCCCAAAATAAATATCAACTTGCTCCAGACATGATGTGTTTCTATCAGTAATATTGATCAGTGGTGAAAAAGTATTTGGAACCATATCCCCCTCAGAATAGGGAAAGATTCAAAGCTAGTTTTCGAAATTCTGCACACCAGTTTGGTAACAGGTGCCCCCATTATTCAGATTACTGTGGTGTCTGCAATAATGAGGAATTCATCAATTTCATCAAACTATAGATATGAGGAAACCAAAGTTGCAAGCAACTGAATATAGCAAAGCAAAGTCATCTACAAGAATTATCTTTTCCACACCATCAATCAGCCCAAAAGATTATTTATGGACAAGGATATTAAACATTTTGAATAACAGAATGTTTTAAGTTGAAATTATAATTCTGTGTTTGTGTGTGTGCATGTGTGTGCATGTGTGTGCACAAGTGCACAGTATATATGTCTATGTTGAGTGTGTGTGTTATTAAGAAACCACTAGCAATGCCGAATTTTGGTTTTTATTAAGTATTATTCATTTCAGAATATTGATATTTCAGGCTCATAGCTGTTAGATATGATAAAACGAAAAAATAGAAATGAAATAAGGCTCAAAGTGATGATGTAGGTGTCAGCTGTTTGGAGAAGGCAGCAGTTTGAGAAATTCAAGTTCATTAATTGTCAGAGATGTCAAAGCATTTCTTAAGCAGCTGCCAATCAGCATGATTTGTTTTTTTCCACAGTAATTCTGTCTTAATTACAAAACTCACTTCAACTTGAAATTAATTTGAACAAAAACATACAATTCACAGTAGAACCCAATTTTGTTTAATGCAGCCCACATTCTATATAAGATATTTTTGGTACATTAGCAACCCATACAACATAATTTCTGCACACATCTCATACTCTTTCCTGCATAGAAAAGTTTAGCCATCACCCACAAAGGAGTATGACCTGATAGCTTCTACCATACGTTCACTAACTGTTTTAGGCAGCCTTGTTGTCTCAAGTGGACATAAACACACTCTCAGCCCTCTGAGGGGAACAACAAAGGTGTAACACATGAAAGTAGGAGGGGTGTTTTCCCCTTCAAGTTGACTGGGGAAACAGAAAATGATGTGCATTGCACAAAGACAGAACACCGCCCAACACTGAGACCAAACCCACAACCTTATGATCATCAGCCTAACACTCTGACCACTCAGCTATGTTATAACAAGCAGAATTGTTACCACATTGGACAAAATGCTTAGTGGCATTTCTTCTGACTTTATGTTCCAAGTTCAAAGCCATTAATTTCAACTTTGTTTTCCATCCTTTCAGAGTTGATGCTGAGCCTCACTGAGGAAAGAACAAGGGACTGGGAGATGTGGCGATTTGCTATACTTGATAAGAAGCATCAAGATAAGTCCTCCACATATACAGTCTTGTCTTTTCAGATGCCAGTGTCCCATAAAAAGAACTTGTGTCTGCCAGTTTTGTGTAAATGAACTCATGCTGTTGGCATGTAAAAAAACACTCTGCACCCTCTGCTAAGTGTTTAGCATTAGGAAAGGCATCCAGCTGTAGAAACCATGCCACAACAGTCAGTTGGAATCTGACTGCTCCCAACTAGCCAGCCCCATGTCAAACCGTCCAACCCATACCAGCATGGAAAGCAGACATTAAATGATGATGTTGATGATGATGATGATGATGAGTAGGGCTGGAGGGTCAATGTTTATGACTTACCCTCTCTTACAAAAATGCTGGCTGTTTGCCAAAATTTGAAACCAATAATGTTACCTACAGCTCACATAAAATATTCTCTACATCATCACTATTTAATAACACAGCTTATGCTCTTATATATCTGATACCCAACGCTATTACAGTAACAACCGAGATTCTACACTGCTGTAACATATTAATTTTACACAAACCATTTTTATCATACATTATACACAATAGGCATTTAATACTGAAACACGTAACATCTATCACACAGCAATTATGTGTAGCATTTAACAATGTAACACAGATACACTGCAATATTCTCTTACATAATAGAGAAAACATAAAAATAACATAAGAAACAATTAGCTGAACCATCCCCACAGCTAAATGACACGGCTCAACATAAGCAAAACGTAATGTTGCACATGCCTCCGGAACATGCAGGTGCTTCTGGTAATGCAGTAGAATCTCACATGACATTGTCAAAATATAATAATAATAATTTATTTTCTAATGATAACAAAATAATAATTTCCTTAATAATAATAATAATAATAATAATAATAATAGTAATAATAATAATAATAATAATAATAATAATAATAATAATGATGTCATCATCACCATTTCCACCATGTGTTCTTTGATGCTGGCATCACTTAGACTGTAAACTTACAGAGCATATTTGGCACAGTGACAGATTGCTAATGTGTGAATTGTTGGGCAGTTCACTGCAGATGTTGTAACATTTTGAATATCATTTGTGATATGGGGGGAGATACATAATAAATGAGGAAGGGTAAGAGTGTTTTCCCCCTCAAGCCAAATGGTTATCTCGTTGCCAACTAATGTGTATCTTAGGGAATGTTGATAATGACAACCAAATAAACCAACAGCTTTCATTGTGTGCATGTGTGTGAATATATGAGTGTATACAATTGAGTGTGCGTATGTTATGTATGTGTGTGTGTGTGTGTGTGTGTGTGTGTGTGTGTGTGTGTGTGTAATATACATGCATGTCTATGTGTATATATATTTGTGTGTGGCTGTGTGGTTAAGAATTTCATTTCATAACCATGCAGTGTTGGGTTCAGCCTCAAGCCAACCAACAGCCTGGAAGTGAATTTGATAGACAGGAACTGTGTAGTTGCCTGTTGTATCCTTATAGTTATATTTGTCACCCCTCCACTGCTTGACAACCAGTGCTAGATTGTTTATCTCCTCACAAATAAGACTAAAAGGATAAATACCCAAATTCAAATAAACACCAGGGGAAATTTGTTGAAGTAGACCTACAAGGTGGTACTCCGGCATGGCTACACTTCAATAACTGTAACAAGTAAATGGGTAAAAGATTATATGTATATACGTAGGCGGATCTTTCTTTCATCTTTTTTACTTGTTTCAATCATGGGACCAAAGCCATACTGGGCCAGCTTGAGTTTTTAGTCGAATGAATTGACCCCAGTACATATTTTTTTAAGCCTTGTACTTATTCTATCAATCTCTTTGCTGAACTGCTAGGTTTCAGGGATGTAAGCACACCAGCACCAGTTGTCAAGTGATGGCGGGGAACAAACACACACACACACATGTATAAACGATGATGACGATGATGACATATATATATATATATATATATATATATATATATATATATATATATATATATATATATATATATATATATATATATAAAACAGGCTTCTTTCAGTTCCCATCTAGCAAATCCACTCGCAAGGCTTTCATTAGCCCGAGGCTATAGTAGAAGACACTTGGCCAAGATGCTGCACAGTGGTTCTAGTTATGTGACACTGGCATTGGCCACAACTATGATTTCAGTTGGTTTGACAGGTCTTCTCAAGCATGGCATGTTGTCAAAGGTGTCGGTCACTTGTCATTTCCTCCATGAAGCCCAACGTTTGAAGATCGTAGAATATTTGGGCCTGAAATGACTGGTTTAAATACTAATGGTTTAATATCTCTTAGTAACATTACCTGGCTGTGAATTTGTCATAGTTACAACAATGGTATATATATATATATATATATATATATATATATATATATATATATATATATATATATATATATATATATATATATAGACAGCATTAGCTGAATTTCACTACAGAAGAGTAAGTTTATATGTCTACATGTAGTGACAAAAATTAGGATAGGAAAGAAGAGTTGGAACTAAAAGTCTGCCGTCTGACACTGTTGTATTTGCCAAAAAACATTAAGGTAAATATAAATAAAAGCTCTCGTTTCAGGGATTTCAGAAAATACCAGAATTGGATAAAACATGCAAACCAGTGAAACATGTAAAATAAATATACAAAATGGAAAAACAACAAATTAAATAAAATTGAAAGCTTGTAGAAATTGCATTATATTTAATGGCTTCTGTTGATATGTTCAAGATAATCATCACTATAATCATTGTCATCATCATCTTCATTGTTGCTATTGTCCCCTTCATCATTGTTGTCCTTGCTATCATTCTTCTTCTTCTTCTTCTCCTTCTTCTCCTCCTCCTTCTTCTCCTTCTCCTTCTTCTTCCATCATCAGCATCATCATCATCTACTATCTTTAATGTTTGTTGATCACGAAATCTATTTTACTAACAAATTTCTAATTAAGAATTGTTGAAATTTAATTTTCACCGAAACACACAGAAGAATTTATTATCACTTCACCTTTTTCCGTTTCCTATAGAAAAAGCAGGAATTTTTAATTTTTTCCAATAATTCAACAGTTAAACTGGAATCAGCCTTTTCAGAACTCATTTACATAAATCAAATGAAAAATTGTTTAAAATGAAAAGATCAGCTCTATGCTTTAACCTAAAGGGTTTTGTCTTTTAATTATTTTATTTGCATTTCTTTCCATTTTGTTTTAACTGTCTTTTTATTTAATTTTTCTGTTTTTGTGTTGGTCTTACATTTAGAATTTACTGATTTTCTTTCAGTGATATTCTTACACTTGTATTAATAGTATTAAAGAATAAATAACTGTACAATATGCTGGCATATGACCTGCTCCTATGACCCACTATAGTAATAGCGACAATTATTTCGGCGTTTCTATAAGGATTGTGTAGCCAGCAGACTTCAGCTTGTTTTACAGTCGCATATGTTAGACGCATCACGATTGCACAGCAGTGTGACAGCTCATAGTGCTTGTCTCAAACACCAATGACAAGTTTATGTAGTTGCATAAATTTATCAGAATGTTACAATATTTTTCATTATGTTGGAGTTTTCTTTTAGATATTTTTATAAAAGCAAACTACAAATATAAAAAAAAGAGAAGAAAATGAAGCTGAATTTGAGAAAATCCACAATTAAATCACGCTAAAAATATTTAAGCATATAAGCATATATACACATATATATGCATACATACACGCACATACATATTTTTATGTATGTAGGTATGTATTTATGTATGTATGTATGTATGTATGTATTTGTATATATGATATAAAATTTTGAAACAAAAAAGTGTTTTCAGCTTTTTAGTGAAATTTAATGATAAAACCAAAATTCTAAGATTTTCTGAGCCCTTTTTTTTTTCACTTTACATATCCCTTTCTATGCATAATAAAAATATGCAAATGATATTATATTTCAGTTTAATCTCATGATGAGGAAGGCTTTCAACATTAACTTTGTTTTGTTATAGATATCATGTAGATAGCTAGAAGAATACATACGTACATATATATATTGGGTTGGTGCATAATTGTTGCAGTTTTTTTACAACAAATTTTATTCAACAAAAACAATAACAATATTTGTCAAAATCATCTTTAAATTACGGTCTGACCATCTGCCAAGCAAATGGGAAGCAGTAATTGATGTAGATGGCGAATATGCTCCGGAATAATCATTTAAAGATGTTTTTGTTACATGCTGTTATTGTTTTTGTTGAATAAAATTTGTTGAAAAAAACTCGCAATAATTATGCACCAACCCAATATATATTTGTGTGTATGTGCATGTGCGCCTGTGTGTGTGTATGTGTGTGTGTATGCATGCATGTGTGTGAGAAAGAGAAGGCATGTAGTGCAGTAGTTACAATGCGATGCTTATGATTGCCAAATCATGGATTCAGTTCTTAGACTGGTGATACTTGGATTCTTGAGCAAAACATCTCATTTCATATTGTTCTAGTTCATTCTCCTTTAACCCTGCAATGAACTGGCATTCTGTTCAGGGCGGATGTTACCCTGCCTACTTAACTTGCCGGGTGGAATCATTCGAAAGCTACTATAATGGAATGTATAGGAACATCCAATAGTCTGGTGAATACAGTGAAATACTGAGAAAAAAAGTCACCAGAATTTTGGAAAAAAAAATCTTTTTATTTCTTCATTATCATTAGCGCTTTCGTTCCTAACTTGAACTTGTCAAATAAAATTTTGTGAATGAATAAGCAGCTTGTTCATTTATATAAGACAGATGTTTTGGAGGGGTTTTGTTTAGAAGAGAACATTGTTTTTGTTTTTTGGGGTGAGATTCCATGACAATGAAGATGTATAGATGTATAGGTAGATAGGGTGATAGATAGATGCATTTTCTCTTTCTCTCATTTGTTATATACTTGTTATACGCATGGAGGAATTTATTATACACATGGAGGAATTTCAGAAGTAAATCCATCATTTGCTATACACATGGAGGAAATTCAGAAGTAAATCCATCATTTGCTATACACATGGAGGAAATTCAGAAGTAAATCCAGTGGCATTTATATTTATACTCTTGATGACATCAGGTAGCCACAGACAGTGAATGTGCTTTAACTGGCAAACTACCACACACACACACACACACACACACACACACACACACTATGTACTTCTGCACACAATATAGTATAAAAATATTTTCACATAATGATTTTGATTCAGTCTTTCCGCATATTACACCTTCACTTATGATTAAGACACTGAATATTTCTTTATCCACTTTCACTCCACTGCTGGCACTCCTATATGACTGATGAAGTATCATATGATACAGTTTTCACAGTTCTGCAGCCAAGATTTTGTCATTTTGAATTGATTGAGCTGGGAAGAAGAATAATAGCAATGATAACATAACTAGACAAGTGCTAACTTTGTTTCTCTGTAGTAACATGTCATTCAAATGCATATTATGTCTCAGTAACAATTTTTACGTTATAATGACATTGTACACGGAAATATGTAAATAATCTTCTTATGTATTTATTTTGCAAGATTCCTGATGTGAAATCCTGTGTTATATATGTTATATTTCTGGATGGTCGGCTTTTTTTGGGGGAAGCAGGGTGCCAAATGAACACACACACACACATTACATATACCTTCTTCATTTCAGCTCTATTATTATTATTATTATTATTATTATTGTTCAGTACTTTTATTTTTATAACGTGCTTTCACTTCACTACCGAGCACAGCTCTGTGCGCCTTGGGTATGTGCTGTGGTTTTCTGTGGTGCTCTTATGTTTACTGTATTGAAAGTGTTTTGCATAGAATGTGTGCAGTACCCAGTAGTGCAATTTTCTGTATGTTATATATATTTGTAAGTCCTGGTGTTTTTGTTATGTATTTGTCTGAATATTTTTTTATTATACCTAAGGCACCTACTATGATAGGAATTGTTTCTGTTTTTAGACTCCACATTCGAGTTATCTCTATTTCCAGGTCTTTGTATTTTGAAAGTTTTTCCATTTCTTTTAGAGAAATTATTATTATTATTATCATTATTATTATTATTATTATTATTATTATTATTATTATTATTATCATTATTATTATTTTGGTGTCCTTTGTCTTAAATCTTTCATCACACAACCTGTGACCTCTTCATCCCATAAAATATACCAAAATGTTCTCTTCTTCTAGTGATAAATTCAAATTCTGTGATTTGCACAGCTAACTGTGGTCACTCTTTTCAACCATTCTTCAGGGGTTTGAAGCCAGAACATAAACAAAGAAAAAAATCGTTCACTCTTCACCACACCTTTAGACAGCTTTCTCTCTTGTATGTGTCAACAACATGATATGTATACTGCAGGCCAAAAGCAAACTGCTAATTTCTTTTTTTTTAAATAACTTGCCCTATAAAATGACAATGCTCTATGATGTCTTTTAGAGTGTCAGGCATAATGGTTTGTGGTATTTCTTCCAAGTCTATATATTCTGAGTTCAAATACTGCCAAAGTCAACTTTGTCTTTGAATACAATAAACAAAGTTTTTCCATGGGTTAGATGAACATATATTGGTATCTATCATGGGTTAGAAAAGATTGCAAATGAATGAAACCACCTGTCTCACAGTGAGGTTTGATTGCAATTAATGTACATTGTCAATGGAAGCATCTTCCTGTTTCTTGTTTTGGTCAAGTTGGCATTTTGTAAAAGACACTTGTCCAAGGTGACATGCAGTGGAATTGAACCTGAATTCATATAGTTGTGAAGCAGACTTTTTAACCATGCCTGCCCTAGGAAACTCTGAAGGAAACATGCATACACATATTCCTCCATTCATACATCATGAGCTTTGAACCAGTTTCTTTCAAGTAAATTCCACTCAGAAGATATTGGCACAGCTGAAGCTATGGTAGGGGATATTTGCCCAAATTGCTCTCCAGTAGATTGAACCTAGAACCACGAGGTTGTAAGACAAACTTCCTTACCCCACATCCATGTCTGCTTCTATATTTATTTCCTATTTTTCTTAAAGAATTCACATGATAAGGTGTTGCAGAAATATGAGATAACCTGCTGAATGTATGAGGATAAATAAAAATATTGTAAACAGAAATATTTTCTGGAAAACAATGAAAGCATAAAATGTTTAAAGATAATAACGGCAAAAACAAAATATTATTGTATTCAGAAGTGCGGAAGAATGTGACGATTGGAAGAGACAGAACTGTTTGAAACTTGGTTTGGAAACCAATTTACATTCCAAATCTATATTGATCTATCATATAATATATCAAATCAGATGTGTTGTGTGTGTTTAGAAAGTGAAATAGAGGAAAGAGGAAAACAGAGAGAGAGAGAGAGAGAGAGAGAGCAAGAAATATAAAAAGTGAGTGATGGAAGAACATATGTTGTTACAAAGAGCAGACAAAATATTGTGTGAAGTACAGACAGACAAAGGGATAGAAAAAAAACAATGTTATAGTGTGTGTTACTGATGTATTTATGGCGTATAATATTCAGGTTATATCATATAAGTATTTGTATGTATATGTATATCTATATGTGTGTGTCTGTTTGAATATATATATATGTATATAGATAGATCATCATCATCACCATCGACATGAACGTTTAATGTCAGCTTTCCATGATGGCATGGGTTGGATGGTTTGACTGAGGGCTAGCAAACCAGAAGGCTACACCAGGTTCCAATCTGATCTGGCAAAGTTTCTACAGCTGGATGCTCTTCCTAATGCCAACCACTTACACACACACACACACACACACATATATATATATATATATATATATATATATATATATATATATATATATATATATATATATATATATATATATATATATATACATATGTATATAAGTACACACACACACACACACATCTTTTACTTGTTTCAGTCATTAGATTGCAGCATTGGTAGCGCCTTGGAGAGTTTTAATCGAATGAATCAATCCCAGTACTTTTATCTATTTTAAGACTGGTAATTATTCTATCAGTCCCTGTAACTTAGTGCTGAACTACTAAGTTGCAGGGACATAAGCAAACCAACACCAGTTGTCAAGTGGTGGTGGAGGATAAATAGAGACACAATGATGCACACAGACACACTCACAGATATATATGTAACAATTGATGGACAGGTGTCAATTAATTGCAGTCAAGGAAGAACATGCAGTTTCAGAGTGTGTTTGTGTGTGTGTGTGTGTGTGTGTGTGAATAAATGCAATGGGCTTAGTGGTTTGTATTTTGGTCTCACTATAGTTATTGCTTCGAGTTCCATATCACTATTTCACACCAAATGTTTCGAATCTGGAACCAATGAACATTCTCCCTCTTATTAGCTGGAATTTTATTTAGCTAGACAACTCTTATTTCCCTTGTTTTGACCAGCAAATACATTTAATTTGATTTGCTGAGAAATTAATGAAAAATCGCTGAATGTTTTCAATAAAGAAATATGATATTATTACTTTTCTGTAATTTACTGCTTCATATTTTCACAGTTGCCTTGGAAGATATAAAATAATCAAACCACCGTTGAGATTGTGTCTAAGACACAAATGCTAATTCCTTATGCAATTATGATGCTTCAGTTTTCCATAAGAGAAATGGTAGCTAAATGATCCGTGTTGCATTCATTCATTCATTCATTCATTTGTACAAATGACCAAGATACCTGGTGCTTACTGAAGAAGACCCATTCTCCACAGTGAAAGTGTTAATGCTGTTCTCTCTGCTGAAGAGCCCTGTGCCAGTGTTACATAAAAGGTGCCTGTGCTGGTACCATGTAAAAGCCCTCATGTTGATGCTATGTAAAAAGCACCCAGCACACTCTGTAAAGTGGCTGGCAGTAGGAAGGGCATCCAGCCATAGAAACCCCACAAAATCAGACTGGAATCTTGTGTAACCCTCCTGCTTCCCAGCTCAGTTCAAACCATTCAACTCAAGTCAGCATGAAGAACGTACTTTAAATGATGATGATGATGATGATGATGTTGACGAGGATAATGATGATATATACATACGAACATGCATACATATTTAATTGTTTATTCATTTTTTTATTTCCTCATCATTGATTTCCATGCTTGCATGAGTCAGAAGGAATTCATTGAGGTAGATTTTCTTGGGTGAGATGCCTTTTCTGTCACCAACACTCACCTATTTCCTAGAAAGATATTATTTCTTCATGTCAGATGTGTTTTTCTCATGGAAGACTGGAAACAAACAACATAGCTTGTATGATGATGGCAATATTCATTTACAAATATTGTGATGCCAAGACAAGAGTAAGCAGAAACATATATATATAGTTACATATACATGCATAATTGATCTGTCTGTCTGTCTGTTTGTCTACACACATACACACACACACAATGGACATATTTCAGTTTCCATCTACCAAAGCCACTCTCAAGTCTTTGGTCAGCACAGGGCTATAGTAGAAGACACTTCCCTAAACTGATGTACAATGGGACTGAACCTAAAACCACATGCTTGGGAAGCAAGCATCTTAACATCACAGCCATGCTTGTACATTATATGAAAGTATGTATATATGAATGTATGTATGTGTTTATGTGTGTATACATGTATGTATATCATTATTCAGCTTTATTTCAAGATTTCTTGCCAATAGAGAAAAAGCCGGCCTCTAACCTAGATTTAAGGTTTCTTCATTGGAATTTCAACAACAACAGGGTATTTTCGCATGTCTGTCTGTATCTATGTATGTATGTATGTGTGGTTGTGTGTGGGTAAGTACATATGTATATGTATGTATATGTGTATTATGTATATATGTGCATGCAAGATTTGAAAAACTGGTGTAAAATAATGAAGAATTATGGTGGTATTGAATGTTTTTCTCTAAAAGAAAAGAAAAGCCAATGACCATTCTGTTTGGGAAGAAAATCAAAATTTGTTACTTTAGCACGTCATATGCAGCTTGTGTGCAGCATGAGAAATAGAGACAAGAGAGAGTTAGGATTTAGTGATAATGGTTGGAGTTATGATATAAATCTTTCATAAATTCTGTAAGGGCACAAACATAACCAATGTTTATGTGATGAAAGAACATTAAGTCATGTTGTTATGTGGAGTGACTGCAACACAAGCATTTCAATGGTTTATTCAAGCTGTTTGTTATTTACAAAAGTATTGAATGCCCAAAGATCTATTATTAGAATATTAATTAATTTATCAAAGCAGCAACTAAGGAAATGCAGTATATCCTTATTTATGCTAAATGTAAAATGTAATCATTTCTTCCCCTCTATTATTTTGTCAGCTTGCTGTCTAATTTGTGGTTTTATGATATCTATCTTGACCTGATGGGGACTACAAAAATACTCATGAAAATAAAAGATATTCTACTACCACATGCATGTGTATGTGTGTGTTCGTTTTAAATAATTAGTCACCCCATCTTTGTATTCCAAGTTCAAATTCTACCAGAGACAATTTTGCTTTGCCACACTCTAGAATTGGTCAAATACTTACTAGGGAGTGGGTGGTATTTGTTTGCATGAAGACTGGGAATCGAAACCACGATCCTATGACTGCGAGTCCGTTGCCCTAACCACAAGGCCATTGCGCCTCCACAGAGTGCAAAATATACTGCCAAGAAATGTAATATAATGCCAGCAGCACGTTTGAACACTTGACAGTGAGCAAGTAAAGTAGATTATTACCTTATCCACATAGCCATCTAATGACTATAAGGGGTTAAGGAAGAAGGTCCAAGCTTGAATTTATAATACATACATATTTATATATATATATATATCTTTTGCTCGGTCAAGCACTATATATATACACACTCAGCAATAATATTTAATATTTAGCTACATTACCATGCTACTGTTAGCTGTGATACTTAAACTGTGGAACCTCTGTGAATTGTAAAGATAGCTGAAGACATCTGGTAATATTAAGAAATTCTTCATTTCTATAATTTACATTAAACTTCTCCCTTTCCATGTGAATGATGAGCATTTCAATGTTATTAGCTTCATTTTCTGCTGACATAAATCTCTGGCACTGACATAGCAGAGAGATCTGCTTTGTATAAAGGTTTACACCCTTATCTACATATCGAACTTGACTGAGAACAATGGAATATGTGACATACAAATTAATGGATTCTCCCAAAAGGCTATGCAAGATTCATTGATACATAACTTTATTTCATACTAAACTTTGACATAACAATATTTCACTGAAATCACACATTTCTGCCTTTTACACGGCCTTCAAATGGATAAATCAATTTGAAGGGATGGTGTTATGAAAAGTCAGTCATTAGAGAAGCTGTTAGAGTAGACGAGGAGGTAAAGTAAGTACAAGCTGGTCTTATATTCCATTACCTTTAATAATACAATTATGTTTTGAATTTCTTTAATTAGATCAATCATACTGTTTTCATATGTTAACGCACACACACACACAGAGGCCTTATGCCAAAATTTGCAAACAATATATCTGTGTGCACATGTGTGTGTGTACATACAGACACATGCATATAAACACTTACATATATACATGTATACATATAAATCTCATCCTCATCATTTAATCTCCATATGACATGGTGACGTAGAATGGACAGTTTGAAATGATATTCCATGTCAGATCATGCCTTTCCTGCCAGATAAGCCTCTTGAACAGGACAGATTTGTGCAATTTTTTGCCAAAAATCTTCATTGAGATTTTTTTTTTTTTTACTTTTTAAATTATTTACATGTCTGTTTGACCTTTTCATATGACTTTATTCATTAAAATTTCAGTCATAAGTTCTTCCAACTTTGGTTATCATGATGCTTTGCTTTCATTTGTTTAATAAAATTTCCTCCTCCTAATGATTTTACTTTCATTTTGTGATAGACAGCTATCGTGCAGAAAATGCCAGCTATCATGCAGCTATCATGTATAAAATGCAAGCTTCCAAACCCTGTTTTCTGATTAAGTAAAACTGATTAAACTTTAAACCTCAATAACATTTTTCTGCAATTTTTCATGAATAAATAAATAAATAAATAAATAAATAAATAAATAAATCGGGTTAAACGTGGAAAATTATTTCAATACACCAAATTTAAAAATTTTGATGTATTCTTAAAATCTCACAAAACGTGACAGCAACAGGGAATATCCTACAAATGTAGAGAGACAGATAGTTATAGGATGTGACGCACACACACACACTCACACACACAAACATTTACAAACGTACACAAGGTAATCACGAGGTTAAAACAGTGTATAGTAGACATATGTATGTATGTATGTATGTATGTTTATGTATGTATGCGTGTGTGTTTGCATGAATGTTTCTTTGCAATGAACATCTGAAAAGCCACCTACCCCCTCTCTCCTTAAAGCTACATATTCCTCATTTCTACCTTTCAGTGTGTGTGCACGTGTATTGTGCTTATGCATTTACGAAAGTATGTATGCAGTGTCACATGTATATAACAGCTGTATTAACGTTATTATCCCATTGACACTCAATATTTGTCATGCACATAATGCGGTTCTCGCCATCCCTGATACAAAAAGATTCACGGAATAATTTTTTGTTTCTTTTTGAGCATATTTTCCGAACGTTTATACTGAAATCTTTTTGAAGAAATTATTGAACAATGTGCTTGAACTGAAATCTCTTTGCGTTTGATTCAAAAATGCATAAAATGAGTAGTGCAAGTAAAATAAAGTTCATCAATATTCAGAGAAATATTTAAAATTTGGATTTATACCCGCTATCCATGATAAACTTTCATCATGGGTGGAAAACTCGGATCTTGTGAATTTTCCAAAGTCGTCTCACCTTACCGTTGCTTTAAGTACATTTGTTTTCATATTCGTTTCCTACACATTTTTTTTACATCCACAACACTGTTTTTTTTAATTTTGTTTCCGGGTAATATGGTAAACATTAACCAAATTTTAAATAACAAAAATTAAATATCACAAGGGGGCATCAGGATTTTAGAAATGATTCGGAGGGGGCATAGCCAAAAATCAATTGAGACCCACTGGCTTAGGACCTCGATGGATCTTAATCTGAGCCTGAGATATGATGATGATGATTCTGCCTCTTCTGCTGCCACTACTGACAACAGCAATGATGAAGGTGATTTCTAACTAAAGCATAAGTTCATATGTTACGAAAAAAAGAATGGCTCAATCGAACTAATCCCAGTTGTTGGCTGGGGTTGTTTTATTAACTCTATAAAAGTGGAATGTAATGGTGGCTATAGCTGGAAGTGAACCAAAAAAAACCCAGAGAGAAAAACATGGCAAACTATATGAAGTTATTTTCTTTGACATTCTACTGAATACTCCATTGCAAGCACTTCAAATGAGGATTTCTGCATTACATTAACAAACTCAAACTGCCAAAAGTGCTAAATTCTTCTTTCTTTTTATGATTCTATCAGAAAGAAGTGAGTGAAGAGATAGGGAAATGGAGGGACAGTGGAGGAGTGTGGGAAGGATATTGTCCTGTTTGAAGGGATTCAAGTATTTTTGATCTTTTGACTGAAATATAAATAAGCTAGGATGTCTCTTTAAATATGAAATGCCTTTTAAAGTTTAGCTTTACTCCTTTAAGCTCCTTTCTCTTTTTATTACATTTTCCTGCTGTTCTCTTTCTTATACTTGATTTTATTTCCTTCTCTTTTGTGTTAGTATATGATGGTCATGCGTGGTGTGTGTGTGAGGATGTAATACTGGTGGGCTTTCAGTCATTATATATGCAAGCTTCCTTTCAGGGCATAACACCTGTTAAATCTAACAGCAACTTGTCACATTCAACTGCAATTTGGGAATGAAATATATATATGTGTGTGTGTGAAGAGTGAGAGAGAGAGTGAGCAAGAGAGAGAAAGGAAAAAAATAAGGAATTTTACTGAAATGAGAAGAAATAACAAAAAAAAAAAAAGAAAAGAAAAGCCCAAAAGTAAAGGAAAACAGAAAATCACTGTTGTCCATTGCTAATCATGCAATGGCTGTCAACAGACTGTAAGTGTTGAGTAGTTCCTGGTTATTGTAAGATTTGGAAGCTATGGATAACTGTTTTAAGTAGATGTGACTACCAAAACACTTTAACTTTGTGAAACCATGCAGTACAGCTTCATAACATGTGACACCACCACTATAACTATAACACTCAAAGATCATTTTTTTTTTTCTTAGTGGAATTGGTTGTTATTGCTGTCCATAAGAAATGAAGTTCTGAAATATATGTCAACTAAACTACAACTTGTGGTGTAATTATTGTGGCTATGCTGTGCTTATATCATTCACTAAAGGTGTTCCAATTATGTGAGAAACTGAATATTCTGTCTTTGAATCTGTTTTACCAGTCTCCTCAGTAGATATGTCAAAACTTATTCTATGTTCATAAATTATTTCTGTGTCTTTGTTGTAAAATAAATCATGTGATAGGTTAGAAATAAACCTGAAGTGAGACCAATAAGTTTTCAAATCAGTGGTTCTGTTTCCTGTAAAGTAACTTGTCAGCTTATATTTAGGAGCATAACCCCAATGTTATTCTACCAGGATATATCTCAACAACATATTTTGTGTTTACATTTTATCAATATTAAATATGCTTGTACACACAGAATTGTTTTGTAATCAAGTTGTGTGGTGTTGTAACTAATTATATCACACACGGTCTTATCGCTAATTCCTGTGTATGTTGCTATAACCTAATATTCCCCTCACTGAATTGTTGCTAATTATGTTCTGTGGTATTGTAGCTTATTACATCACACTGAATTGTTGCTAATTGTGGTCTATGGTGTTGTAATCAACTATATCACATACTAGGTTGTTGCTTATTATGGTCTGTAATCTTGTAACTAATTCTTTCATACACTGAATTGTTGCTTTGTTCTTTTATGTATTGCAATTATATCACACGGAATTGTTGCTAATAACAGTCTGTGGTCTTTTAACAAAGTATATGCCACACTGAATTATTGCTAATTATGGCCAATGGTGTTGTAACTAATACTGTCACATACTGAACTGTTGCTAATCAGGCTTTATGGTGTTACCCCTAAATACCATCTAAAACTGCTAAAGAACTGATATAGGTGCTGATGTGGGATAGCAGTTGCAAAATGTTTTCTTTAAATACTGATTCTAACATTGGAACATTAATGGTACTTAGAGTATTTTCTTTCACTTTGTCATGAGATATTCTTTGTTTTGACATTATTCATTAACCAACAATCAGCAATATTTGGCCAAGGTGCTGTCTTTCCTCCTCCACTTCATTCTTCTCTTCCTTTCATCAACAATCATGTCACTGACTTTCCATCCCAGCTTGAATCAGCTGGTCTTGACCGTGGGTACAGTAAGTGCCTTGATGGAATAACACTCTTCCTATTCGAGAGAAGCAGATCTCTAGTCTGGGACACAATGTGCAGCATCATATTCTCCAGTTCCATCTTCACAACATTAGCTGCAAACCCAAGTGTTCCATGTAACATGGAAGAGAGAAAAACTATATATATATATGTATATATTTATGTGTGTGGTTTTGTGTCTTTGTTTGTCCCCCCACCATCACTTGATAACTAATGTAGGTGTGTTTACGTCCCCATAAGAAGAACGATAAAATTTGAAAATCTTTTGGTATTCGAGCCCTCATCAGAGGAAAGGACAGACATATATGGTACCAGAGTAGAAAAGGACAAATGTATACAATGTCAGACTCGGGCTAGATAAATGAATAATTTGTTCAAATGTGTCAGTTTTGAATCCTCAACTGTCATTTTGTGCTTCATATGAAAACACTTTATCCTACATTGGCTCAGTTTTCCATGCTGTAGGGAAGCTGCTTCATTTAGACTGGCATCCTATCTTGGAGAGTAATTTATCTCCCATTCATCTAATGTTATAAAATCTGATCAAAGCAGCACCACCTTTGAATTTCACCTCCCACCTCTAAAATTTGGGAAGCATTTATGCATACATACATACATACATACATAAATACATACGTACACAGACAAACACAGATATATATATACATATATATATATATATATATATATATATATATACATGTGAGTGTGTGTATTCTCTTGCAATTAATTATTGCAATCCTCTAAGTCTAAGTTAATCAGAACATGCTAGAATTATTCAGCATAAAATAGTAACAGCAGCAGCTGCAGTGACAACGATAGCAACAACGACATGTTCTTATTATTTCATTATATAATTAAATAATCCTGCCAATAGCAGGTGTATATAATTTCCATATGATCACTTTCTGCTCTGTCTATATAGCACATACAACCATCGACTTCTCTTGTCTCATGCTTAAAGCACAAATAACCATTCACTCTGAATAGCTGATTCCTGAATATCCGTCTCGGTGTGTTATTGCAGTTTCCTCTTGCTGTAGCATTGAAAATTGGTCGAAACTAATAAAGTGGCTTTAGTAAACAATTGCATGATGGAAGTCAATGTAGGGAGCTTTGGTGGTGGTGTTGGTAAAAAGGGATTGTAACTTAATAAAACACCAAATGATATATATATGAGTGTGTGTGTGTGTGTGTGTATTTGTGCATATTTACATGTATGTATATACACACACATATGCATATTTATGTGTGTATATGTATGCGTGCTTGTAAATATATGTGTGTGTGTGTGTACATGTACATTATATATATATATATATATATATATATATATATATATATATATATATATGAATATATATATATATATATATATATGAATATATATATATATATATGAATATATATATATATATATATATATATATATATATATATATATATATATATATATATATATTCATATATATATATATATATTCATATATATATATATATATATATATATATATGAATATATATATATATATATATATATATATATATATATATATATATGAATATATATATATATATATATATATATATATATATATATATATATATATATATATATATATATATATATATGAATATATATATATATATATATATATATATATATGAATATATATATATATATATATATATATATATATATATATATATATATATGAATATCTATATATATATATATATATATGAATATCTCTATATATATATATATATATGAATATCTATATATATATATATATATATATATATATATATATATATATATATATGAATATCTATCTATATATATATATATATATATATATGAATATCTATATATATATATATATATATATATATATATATATATATATATATATATATATATATATATATATATGAATATATGTATATATATATATATATATATATATATATATATATATATGAATATATGTATATATATATATATATATATATATATATATATATGAATATATATATATATATGTGAATATATGTATACATATATATATATATGTATATATATATGGGTATATATATATATGTATATATTTATACGTATGTTTGTATACATGTATATGTGTGTGTGTATGTATATGAATATATATATATATATATATATATATATATATATATATTCACACCCCGGATTTTTACACTTATATATATGCACCCCTGAATGAATAGTCATACAAATGCATATATGCATGTTAATGTTAATTGTGTGCATGTATGTAATTATCGTGCAAATAACTACATAATTGTATGAACAGGCACACATATGTATGCACACATGCTCACTGCTAGACATGCATGTGTTTATACATACATGAATTCACATACATACATGTCAAGATATAATTATCAACACACACGTATTTACATGCTTGCATGTAGTCATGTGTATATGCATGTATTTGCATATTATATAATACATATCATTCTATGTAGATATATATACAAATATGTGTATGTGTATATATTTTTTATGTAGGCTTCCATATTTATATGCATGTACATTTGTGTATATAAGTGCATATAAACATATACTTTAGCATATACATGCACACACATAAATGTGTATATGTACAGATTGTCTAAACTTTCATATACACGTAGAGGGTGTACGTGTGTGTGTGTGTGTGTGTGTAGAAAGGAGAGGTGGATGTGAGTGTGCAAGAGAAACATAGATGGAGGTATTTATTAGAAATGTTGAACAATCGAGTACAGCAGAGCGCTGGAGTTGATTAATACAAGATGGAGAGAAAATTGTTTAATAATAAATTAAATATGAATAGGCAAAGATATAATTAAGATATTTGACGCTTGTAATGAGCTCGTTAACACAGATGAAGGAACTAATAACTTCTCATATGTGTGGGTATGTGTACGTGAGAAGGGACAATTTCTGTGATTGTAATGGTGTGTATGTGTGTGTGTATTATTGTGTGACTACTTCCATACTGCTATGGTGTGTGTCTGAAATAAACTTTCTTTCTGTTTGCGTGTATATTTGTAATTATGTATGTGTGTGTATGAGTGCTGGGGAACAACTTCTTTGTATTGCTGTGAATGTGTATATGTGTGTGCGCATGGCATTATCTTTACAAAGTCAGCCTTTTATCTAGGCAAGAGGATGTTTTAATGTGTATGAATAGTATTTCTAAATGTTCAGCATCTATTGATATAATAAATATATGTGTGTGTGTGTATGTATTTATGCGGCACTGATAAAAATAATATCTTCTAATGTAATTCATGGTTATGGTACTTGTGTATGTGTGTGTGTGTGCGTGCACATGCATGTGTGTATGTGTGTATGTGTGAGTGTGTGTGTGTGTGTGTGTGTGTGCGTGTGTGTGTGTGTGTGTTTTTTGTGTGTACAGCATTGTAAGTAATTAGTAAAATCTGTCTCTGATAGATTTACAAACAAAAATGAATTAAAAAATAATAATTCTTAGAAAGGAAGAATATATCCTAACTGGATTATCTGAGGGTAAAGTAAACATTTTTAGTTTATATGAAGAGAGGAAATCTCTGAGTGTAGTGTTTATTGATGATAAAATATTTGTTGAAGATATAGACTGTGGTGACTGTCTAGATAAACACAGCCTTGGGGGAGTGGGCAGTCAAGTACAGTCTTCATATAGATCAATGTTCCACCAACTGTGTGATGTGGCTGTCTATCAGGTCAACTATATGTATGTGTATATGAATGTGAGTTTATTCCTTGCTAGTGACCATTGAACCATTAGTGGGCCGCTGACCACCACTATGATGGGTTGTGTTTCTCTTGATACTTACTATATATATACTATATATATATATATATATATATATAATTTATTAATAAGAAATTGATATTAATCAATTAAAACCAGTGGTCTAGCATATTAAAAAAATCCGAAGATTAAAATTAAATTACATACAAAAATAAGAGGAATGACCAGCAAAAGTGGACTCCTATATGCTAGAAATAGATGCCGAATCATCTAACCACGAAGAAATATGTTCTCAGTAAAAAATTAGCGATACAACAGACTGTAAAAGGGCAAGACAAATGAAAAAATACTAAAAAAAAAAGCGATTAATCTACGTACCATGGTTTCACCTGTTACAATTTACGTAAGTAAATATCTGCAGGATCATCAGTGTAGTCTGTCGATTTAAAAATATAATTTCTTGAACTAGACATAAGACGTCCACACGAAATGGAGCACGTGTAGAGTTCTACAAATTACATTCAGTGTATCCCTTCAAATGTCTTCAATATGGCGCGCTAAGGCCGGAAATAACTCTGCAGTTAATAAATGTTTGCAGCTAATTTACCGATTTGAAAATATTATTTAAAATTTATTATTTTTGTATATAATATAATTTTAATCTTCGGATTTTTTTAATATGCTAGACCACTGGTTTTAATTGATTAATATCAATTTCTACCCTTATTAATAAATTTTAAATAATGATATTCTCAAACCGGTAAATTATCTGCAAAAATTTATTAACTGCAGAGTTATTTCCGGCCTTAGCGCGCCAGATTGAAGACATTTGAGGGGATACACTGAATGTAAATTGTAGAACTCTACACGTGCTCCATTTCGGGTGGACCTCTTATGTCTAGTTCTAGAAATTATATTTTTAAATCGACAGACTACGCTGATAATCCTGCAGATATTTACTTACGTAAATTTTAACTGGTGAAACCATGGTACGTAGGTTAAACGTTTTTTTAGTTTTTTTTTAGTATTTTTTCATATATACACACACTTGCATGTGTGCACACAATCGCGTTCACGCACATACATATATGTAGATACATAGATATATATATTGATGTATACACACACATTTGCACGTACACCTATGTGCAGAAAACATGAGTCAATCCTTTGGTAGAAGACACACACCCAAAGTGCTGCACCAAGATTAAACCAAGAACCCAACCTTCTTAAACATTCAGCCATACCTGCACCTTCCCTTAAACTACATCAAGAGATTCACATTGTAATGTTATCTGAAGATGAAGTTAATATGAAATCTTTATTTTACCCAAATTTAATAAAGTGTACTTTTTTAAGTGTACTTCACAATTTTGTGTTCTTGAGAAAAATAACAAAATGAATATGCTTATTTTGAAAACTTTCAACAAGTTACCATTGATGTTGTATCCAGGTTTTTGATGACACAAGAGTCAGATATTCTACTCTATATCTTCAGCAACCTAATTATGCTCAAACATTACAAGAGACCAAAGACTGAAACCAATTCGGGTTACTTTCAGATAAATTTATTATCTAATTCAAGAAATCTCATCCTCACATCTAAATTGAATATAAAAAGCTCTGATGACTGCTGGCAGCTCTATAAACAAAACAAGTGTTGATATTTATTACTTGACTGTATTTAAATTTGAAAATGTTTTGTATAGCAGTCTGTGATGAAATCACCTTAAGTCACATACAGCAGTGAAAGTGTTAAACATAGACAGAACAATATTGACTATGAATGAGAATAAGATGTATACAGTGTGTAGATATTGATTAGACAGAATCAGTCTCTGTGTCAATTGATTGACTGCAATTTGTGGAAAGATTTCTGTATATAGTAAGTAGTTTGCTTATGTCAACTGTAGGTGTTTACTACAGGCTAGCTCTATCTCTCTCTCTCCCTCTCTCTCATTATCTCACTCATCCCCCCCATTCACTTATAATTGAAGAAGCCTGTTAAACAAACATGTCATCATCATTATCGTTATATCCACTTTCCTGTGGTTGCAGAGGTCAGATGAAATTCACTCCCTAAACATGTGTGGTTGGGATATGAACCTTTGAGCCATACATTTATGCTTGTTTTGTTACATTTGTGTAGCTGACACACAAACATACTCTGAATGTGGGACTCAAAAATACTCTTTGTAGAGTTAAAAACATTTAATATGTATTGTGAGTTTACTTAGAAGCTTTATTGTTAAAATCGGTGAAACTCTGAAGTAAGCAGTCATTATTAAGCATTGTGTGTGTAGGTAAGTAGGTAGGTAGGTAGCTATTAGAAATTCTATGTTTTTTATAAAGTTAAGGCAACTGAGAAATAAATCTATTTCTGATTTCTTTTTACCAATGGAAAAACTAAAGAATTGTGTTCAACATTTTAAACCATTCCAAGGTGCTGCTAATATTCAAATAGCTAATTATGCCACCTTTATCTCTTGGTGGACTTAGCTGTTTGGAATGAAGTGCAATTTATCATAGATAGTAATTTAAAATAATAGCGAGGACTGTTTTTAAAAATTGAGATTTTTGACAATATTGAGGCCTTAATGGCTTCTTGTAGTACTTTGTTTAAAAAGCCACCGTCTGGAATATAGCACTAATGGTGTGGTATGACATGTAGATGGTAGGTGTTTCTAAGACTTCTCCTTTGATGTTATTATTACATAATTCCTATCATTAGTACATTTCTTGTATTTATTTCATTTTTACTCCACAAGTGTAATGCGACTGAAAGAAAAAGAAATCTTTTAAGTTGGCACATTAAAATGGCAAATTCTTGAATCAAGCACATCTTAGAGAGTCACTATGTTTGAATAGTATATTAAAAACAACAGCAACACATAACAAACAAGAGAACTATATCGAGGATTTTTTCCTTCTGTGTTTTTTTTTAATCTATCAGTAAACTAAAAAGAAAATAAAGTTAAGATCTATAAAGAAGTAGAAAATACGTTGAGAATCCACCTCCTTTAGTGTGATCAGGCTAACTTCCAGTGAAGAGCTAAAAGAAAAAATAACAAGTGAAATGTTTAAAAACTGCAATCAATGTGTCATTAAAAGCCAATGAAATGTGGTTGTTTTGGATGAAAAACAAGAAACAATCTAAAGTTAATGACAGCTGAATTACTTTGAAAACTTTCTCAAGCTGAAATAGTCAGCGAAGCCTGAAGGTAGAAGGCCAATTAACGCCAAAAACTATCAAAGTATGAAAGTTGCCAATGACAAACAAGTATATAGAAAAGCAATATTAGGAGCCCTTAGAGGTAGACAAGAAGAAGAACTAGAGAAATAAAATGTTGGATCTGATAAAGAAGAGAAATAATGAGACTGTTGATCCTTTTAACCGAGGAGGAAAATTGTTGAATAAATTACTATAAATCTAAAATTTTTAATTGAGGAGACTAGAAACTTCATTGGAACAAGCAGGTTTGTGTGTATGTGTGTGTAAAATAGCATATAATACCATGTTATGTTTCCTCTGAATAAAGATTGATAAAGGTATAATTGCTGGCAAAGCAAGAGAGTAATATTTGTCTATTTTTAAATTTCATCATTATTATCATTATTATTATTATCATCATCATCATCATCTTCATCATTATCATCATTGCCATTAATATTATTATTATTATTATTATTATTATTATACATTGCCTTTCTTGCAGAACTTTAGTCCAATCATTTCATTAAAGATTTCAGAAAGGTGTGATTTATCATCGTAATCTTTGAAGAGCTCAGGGATGTCTTGCCTTTTCTCCTTTTCTTCTTTTGTTTTTTTTTTGCTATTTCTTCTTTCAAAACATTCAATAAAATTACAATTCAAAACAAAAAAAAAACAAAAAAAACCTCTCTAATTTCTCTTAGTTCACATTGATGAGCAATAAAGTTTTATTTTCTAATTTTAATCAGGTAGTTAATGATTTTAAAATTTTTCATGTAAGCCCAAGTCCATGACTTTTTAATAAAGCATTCAGTACAGTCTCTCTCTTTAGTATCCTTTCATACACCAACTTCACAAACCACATTTCATTGTCATGGTTTTGGTTTCATGTTTCTAATGTAAATTTCTCTGTTTTTCGTTTCTTTTTGCTTTTTTCTTTTGCTCTTATTTGTTATTATGGGTTAAACTGATTGATACATTTGATAACTTACCTGTAATTTATTAATTGATAAGGGTGACCAACTTGCCTTTATCTTTTACTTGTTTCAGTCATTTGATTGTGGCCATGCTGGGGCCTTGCATTGAACAAATTGTCTCCTGTACTTATTCTATCAGTCTCTTTTGCTGAACCACTGAGTTATGGGGAGGTAAATACACTAACACTGGTTGTCAATCAATGGTGGGCAATGAATATATACACACACACACACACATCTCTCTTTCTCTCTCTATCCCTCTGTATATATATATATATATATATATATATATATATATATATATATATATATACTCTTTTACTCTTTTACTTGTTTCAGTCATTTGACTGCGGCCATGCTGGAGCACCGCCTTCAGTTGAGCAAATCGACCTCAGGACTTATTTTTTGGAAGCCTAGTACTTATTCTATCGGTCTCTTTTGCCGAACCGCTAAGTTACGGGGACATAAACACACCACCATCGGTTGTCAAGCGATGTTGGGGGGACAAACAGACACACAAACACACACATACACACATATATATACATATATATGACAGGCTTCTTTCAGTTTCCATCTACCAAATCCACTCACAACGCTTTGGTCAGCCCGAGGCTATAGTAGAAGACACTTGCCCAACGTGCTACGCAATGGGAGTGAACCCGGAACCATGTGGTTGGTAAGCAAGCTACTTACCACACAGCCACTCCTGACAAGCTTCTTTCAGTTTCCACATACCAAGTCCATTTACAAGGCTTTGGTAAGCTTGAGTCTAAAATAACAGACACTTGCCAAAGTGCCACACAGCAGGAATGAACCAAAACCATGTGGTTGAGAAGCAAATTTCTACCACACAGCCACACTTGTGCAGTAGAAGTTTATGAACTAGAATTTGGTTTTCTTCATACTCATATTCAATGGTGACAGCATTAGAGACTTTCAAAGCCAGTAGTGTAAAGACAGGTATTCCATGGTGAATTATCTTCAATTTATTGCATCCATCATTAAAAATTATAGTAGGATTCACATACTGTTTGGCAGTTTAAGCAAACTCGTTAGAATAACCATTCTTTGTTGTAATTGAAGTGCGCGAAAGTACATTGAAAATATAAATGCTTTCCATTTTTTTATACATGTCATCATCATCATCATCATCTTCATCAGCACAGCACCATGCTCCAATGTCTGCTTTGGCATTGTTTAGACATTTGGCAATATTAACATAAATAAATATCTGTACAAGCTCAATGCTAACACATGCAAAATATCAACTTGGTCATGGAATAAAAGAGTAATATCAACTGAACAGCAGCAAAACGTAATTAAATATTAGAATATTTCAGTACTTTATAGATTTCAGTTTTATTTTTTTTTTTTTTTAGCTTCACAATAGAGAAGAAAGAAAATAGTACTAATTAATTCTAGATAAGAAAGTGGGTGGTTAATCACAGAAGGCACAAACACAAACAATGAAATTTCCAGCACACCATCAGCCACAGTGGCAGCAATAGACTGTGAGCTCCCATAGCATGCCAGCAGGCAGAGGTGGTCACGGGAATGCTTTAAAAGATGCAATGATATAATTTTCGATGTGTAATGAGTTGCTGTTGTTTTTAGAAAGCATTCAAACATAATAGCTCTCTAAGATATGCCTGATTCAGGAATGTGCCATTTTAACCCATTTGTTACTATATTTCTGTGAAAATATACTACTTTTGTTTCAGTTAATTTTGAAAATAATGAAAAATTTAATAAAATAACTTTAGAATTATTAAGATGATGTTTGAAACATAAATTAATATAGAAAATTTAAATTTGGATGATTTTTAAATTAGGATGTTTATATCACAGAAACAGTTTTAGTTTCATTGTATTAGTATCAAAGAGGTTAATGTGTCAACTTAAAACATTATTTCTCGAAGTCACTTTATTCTGGTGGCATAAAGAGAAAATATATTCAAGAACTAAACTAATGATAGGAATTATGAATGAATAACATAAAAGCAGAGGTTTGACTAAAAACACCTAAAGTCTACATGCCATATCATGCCATTTGTACTGTATTTTCTTAGGTAAAACAATTGAACATTAGCAGCATAACGGTGATGTGCAAATTTTACCCTCAGTGATGTGCAAATTTTCGATTTCAAAATGCAAATGTTGCTTTCGTCATTTCTCATTTTGGATAAACTATGAAGAAGGAACATAGAATTTATTTGTTTCAGGAGTTCCATTCAAGGAATCTCTGAAACAGTAATGTGTTGTGAAATTATTGTGAGTGTACTAATATTTTTGCTGGTTCATTCTATAATTTACTCATTATGTCATGTAATAAGTATTTTATCAAAAGCAATTAAGTTTCTCTGCCCTGGATCTGCCAAATGAGCTGCTTCATTAATTTGCTAGCATTCTTACGCCTGTGATTTCTGTATTCTGTTTTCATTAAAATTGGTACACATTGCACCATCGCTGTAAGGAACTTATCTCAGAATTGTTGAAGCAACTATGCGTACCCGAGTAGCATTCTGTTTAACTCTCTTTTAATGATATTCTTAGCCGCCCTTTTGGTTTTAATCTATATTTGATCTGAGATTTGTAGTGAAACTACCTATCGCCATTAGATACAAAACTACTATCGCCATTACATACAATCTTCTCATTTAAATATAAACAAGCGCGGGCGTAGCGGAAAACATCAACCTTGTCATCACGTGACTGATCATTATTCGAATCGGCAACTTCTTCGAACCGTTCCCGCCAGAACGCAAACTGACCAATCACAGCCCCTAATAAGGTCACGTGATAGAGTATTTTTCTGAAGCCTTCGGGAGCCGATAGTTTGTTATAAATAGCTTTAACTCGGCGGCCAAATTTGTCTCGGTCCAGTTTCTCTATAGAGACTGTTCCGTGTACCACACGGCAGCAGCAGCAGCAGCCAGCGACCACTTCAACAGCTTTGTCCAGCCAATGATCACCACCGCCGTCGCCACATCAGCAACACGAGTCTACGACTACTAACCAGCATCATCGTCATGACCAACACGATTCTACGATTACTACTAACCAGCATCAATCTCCACCAGCGTCTACACGACTTACTATGTACACCAAACTAAACCACCGCGGCACATCTCTCTCTTCGATTCTGTTAGGTGACTCAGCTTCACCACGATAAATAAACAGACAAGAGATTTCAGCTAGCGACGAACGACGAACATCTGTATAACAAGAATCACGGCCCGGCATGGAAGCCACCACATCACAACTAGTGATCAGCTCTGCCACACACAGCCTCAACTCCCTTCACATACAGACTCATACTAATGTGTACTCAAGAACTGGTATAAATGCTCACGTGTTATTGACTCTCTTTCTATCTGCTGTAATAACTCACATACACACTTTTCTTTGTATGACGGCCTGTCTTTGATTATGTTCTTATATGTCACATTCACACTCTCACATACACATACATCTTTGACACTACAATAAATATCTCTGTTATACATCTTATACGGTTGCCTTCTATCGTCTCTTCATTACTGGTATTTACGAATTCACTAATGTTATCGTAGTATAACATTATTTTGTATATCATCATTGATATATAAATTTGTGTTCGACTGTGTGACACGTTTAAATGAAAGGAGTCCTCTGTTTTTTCCATTCGTCACCATTTCTCCTTTTTGAGTTCGCACGGTCGTTCTTACAGATTGTTTGTTTATTGTCATTAACATTAAACATAAATTAACAAGTCTATTGATGATCTAGGAATTTTAGGACTGTAATTAAGAATTATGTTAAGTTTTAAAACAGATCTGAAAATAGCAACAAAATCTCCTATCATACTTGATGCCATTAATGATTAATTCTGTGGTGAGTGAAGTTTTTTACAACCTAGAGCATATGTAAACATTTCTAGAGTCACTCTATAGTAATATGTGAGTGGGAAATAATATTACATAAAATACAGCTTTATTCTAGTCACTGCTTCTCTTTATTGTGCTTATGCCATTTTTCTAATTGTCTTGCGTTAATTAGATTATTTGGAAGAAAAGCAATATCGAACTTTGCAGGATCTCTTTTGCAACTCCAATAGAATGGCCATGTTTGAAGATCATAACAAGATGATTACATAAGTTCTGTATTGGTGATAATTGACAGCAAAGGAAACACAAGGAAAAAACATTTCAAAGTCTGTACCAAAATTACCTTTAAGATTAAATATGGAAGCTATTCAATTTGGTAAAATATTATATATTCAAAACAATTTATTGTTATTGTATTCTGACAAAGAATAATTTCTTTATAGGTAAATTCTAATAATGATTCATACATTTCTAAACCACAAAGATATAACAACACACAATAACAATAATAAATAGAGTAATATCAAATAACAATAGTATATATATAACAATAATAATTTATATTAGTGTATGTTGATTTACATACTATAATAATACGCAATAGTGGTAATGCATAATAAAACTTAATAACATGATGATAGGAATCACAATAGACATAGAAAACAATAGTAAAATATAACAATGAAAGAATTAGTGAAGATATTCACAGATATCAGTGTTAGAAAGTGGACAATGACATGGGTATCTGGATAATAGTTTGAACAGACATGACTGACTTCATACATTTTAGCACGACAGATTAAATAAACTGTAACTTTTTAATGTCCATTATCACCTGGAAATCATATCAGTAACTTCAATAGCAAGATTTTGGTAGATTTCCTGGCATTAGATCTGTGTGTACTCAAAGAGAGTTTTAAAGTGTCATCAGGGTTGATAGATTTTAAAATAACATTTATCTAACAATTAATTCTTAATTGCTTAAGAGGAGGGGAAAAAAACCATTTAGAAACCCTATAACTTGGAAAAGGGACTTGGCATCAATAACTTGATTCAAATACCATTGATGGTACACAAAAGCTAGGTGCTGGTTTAAATTGGGCACTGGATTGAGTATACCACCAAGTTCATTAGTGAAAACTATCTTATCCAAGTACAAATGAAATGAGCTTGAGGTTATGATACTGGACCACCTATTCATTAAATATGAGTTCGAAGTTACTGTAAACATTTTCGTTGAGCATTATCCTTCCTTCTACATACCTTCGGTCATCTAGCTGTTGGCAATAGGTACTAGCATCATTTGGGAATACTAACTGAATGAGAAACTACTACAGGTAACCCTTTTATCATTTCATTCACATCGCTTCACCAGTTATCAACCAGCAATATCATGAGATAAAGAGCTTATCAGTACTGCTTTCAATATTGAACTGTGTCACTATATAGTACATATACATAGCCAGGTGGTCCCTGATGTTGATAGTTAACTGTTTAGTCATTCAGTTCTGTGGTAGTATGAAACTTTGATCTTGGATTAAATCAGCTGACTACCTATCTTTTTAATTTGTGTAATATTTCTTGTTTATCGTATGTAGTCCTTTACTTTCTGATTGTTTGGCAGAAGTCTTTATGGAAGGAAGTCATAAACATTAACCATATTTTCAGGCACCTTTCTAATTATTTGGAACCTGAATACTCCTTCACTAGCTGAAACATGTATGCCATTCATAACCAGGCATTCAACATAAAGCATTTTTTCTAAAATTCTTCACCAATGAAGAAACATTTTGTGGATCACCATTGTAGATTTTCAAAAATTCAAGCTAAATTTGATTGGTAGACATATGTAGGTAGATATATATATTGGTAGATATATACTGGTAGATATGTATTGGTAATCATATAAACTTAACCTTTAGTCTATTTCATACTGCAAATTTAGAACTAAAACAAAACTCTGCATATGAGATTTCTTTGGTTCAGAAATACATTTATGATTCTTATAATATAATTAATTTATTTTACATAGATGTCTTATACAGTTTATAAAAAAAGCCTGAAATATATTTATGAGACGTAGGCACTAATAAAAGCTGTACAAACACAGAATTGTTAGCAAAGAGTTTATATATTTTTATGGTACACCATCATCCGGTGACTACAGGAATAATTTCCCATTTCATAAGACTGTATTTTGATAATTGCTACAGAAATACCAAATTAAATTTACACACACACCCCACACATTCTCTTTCTCTCCCTCACACAAGATAAAATATAGCAAAACCTGACCAAATAAGCTAAATATGTATGCTCTTTTGCAGTAGAATATACTACCAGTTATCTACCATGAAATCTACTAAGTGTTTAGCACCTGCTGTTTAGTTCTGTGTCTTTTAATCACATTGGCAATATTGTTATGTATTGATTCCTACAGCAGTTTGGATAATGTAAATAATCTGCTATGAAAGAATAACAATGTCAGGATACTGCTGCCTGTCTGCTACCATTGACAACAGTCTGCAAAACACCAGCTAAATCCTGAGCAGCCAAAATACCCATTTGAAAACATAGGGGAGAGAAAACTGTGTAAAAGACTCGAACCTATGAAAACAATGTTGTAAATGGAAATGGAAAGTACTTTGTTGTAAGAATAGCAGAGTAGAAGCCGTTTTGGAAAAGAAGTCTCTCAAGACTTGTTGCACATAATATTTCCATGTAAATTTCTAGTTTATACATGGAAAGCTGTGAAGGATAGCATTTGACTGTATCAACATTCCAGTAGCTGAATAGTCTGTTGTTTGAGCAATATTTCATGTTCCATACTTTCCAAATCTGTTCACTTGGGATATCTTCAAAGTTCTGCTTTATCACACTTAACTGATCATGACATTGCTTGTAGATAATTGGTAAAGCACGATGAATGCAATGGTAAAGGGGTTAGCTGTATAGAATATACCCAATGTTGACAGATTAAATGGTTCTTTTGCTCTCACATTACGAAGAAATGAAAGCTTCCTTTCTCAATTTTATTTGGAATGTCATAAATACTTTACTAATAGATTAATAAGATAGCGATTCCATTTACCAAAATACACCTGTGTCATTTATTAGAGTTTACCACATTACAGTTATCTAAACATAGATTCTCTTCTTGCCATTATATGAAATGTGTCCATTTTCCTGCCTCTGTTGATGAATACAGGTGTATATTATTTATAAGTGTATGCATGGTTCTTATTATTAGTGTCAGAATATACATAACTAGTTTAGATATTGATATCAACTTAAACACACACTCACACTCATACTCTCTCTCTCTCACACACATTAATGTAACTTTAACTTTCTCAGTGTTGTTGACTTTATGTTTGTAGTATGACACAGCTGAAGTGGTGGGATGCTGGAATACCAACTGAAGCATTAATGGTTTATATTGAAGCATTTGTGTAGTGTCCAGTCAACCTAGCTCTATGAGCTAGGTACTTTTCTTCATTGTATAATTAATGTGGGTTTAGTAGTTTATGGTTCTGCATTTAGATCCTCCTGTGTACCTGGAGAGCACAAACAGAACCTGCTCTTGTGTATTGATCACCAGAACCTGTGAAGGTATTTCTTCTACAAAGTCACCATGGTAACCTGATGGTAATTTACAAAATATGTTTATACTATTAGTGTTATACATAAGCACAGTTAAAAAATTTGCTTTGCATCCACATGGTCTCAATTTCGATCTTTTTGTGTGGTATCTCAGACAAATATCAGCTACATGTTGACCCATTCTTTGTGATCAAAGTTAGGTAGCTGGAAACTGCATAGAAGCCTGCTGGTTGGATTGTATCTGTAATTTAAACTGTGCGGTCTTGTCACATGCTGGATCATGTTGATTCTGCCAGAAAATTACATTGAACGCATCTGTTATTGCCATACTTGGCCACTTCATGCTAATTATATGACTAGGTAATCCAAATGATTACACAAATGAATTCTTATCTTTGATCTATACATAAATATAGGATTAATAAATATCAATTGCTGATGAAGATATGATAAGCCAGAAATAGTAACATCCAGTTAATTCCTGTTTCACTAACTATGGTGAGGTTGTATAATAAACATGACATTAATGATGGCTTTGTATATGAAGTAAATTTAATTTATATATTTAATGACAGTCACGGCTAAAATCTTTGGGTATACCTCATAGAAAACTTTGCCCAGAAAGATTATTCCTGTCAGAAATTCAAATAAATATAAAATATAATATTTTGTCAGAAAGAATTTTATTTTCAATGGCTGGTTGACTTTCTATGGCACCAAGTAGAGCATATTACTACAGTTCTATTCTGTGGACTTCAGTTTTGCTGTGAAGAAATTTTTATCATAAATTATTTACTGTCATAAGAACACTTTTTAGCAAATTTTGCCTGAGAACATCTCACCCCACCATGTTCTATGAAACCAGCTTCCTGTTGTAAGTGACTGAAATAATTAAAACCTTCCAATAAAATACCATTTTAATTTATGTCCCAAATACCAACTTTAATAATGACTGATACTTTTCCTAAATTTTACTTTATTTTCAAAATTATTTAAAATAAAGACAATGTTTCAGCAGAAATATGGTAACAAAAGAACAACATGGTAAAGAATAATGTGTGAAGAAGTGTTTCTTTTGACATGATTTGAACTCATTATTTTTATATTGAATATCATAAGTTCTGCACTGTCATAGTCTATAATGTTACTTAAATAATTTTTTATTTGTTTGTTTCTATTATTTTTTAACAAAACAAAACGGTAATAGTCATTATTCAGCATTTGTGTATTTAAAAGAAAAATAAGCAAAAGAAAAATAAGCAAAAAAAAAAAAATAGATTGAATAAGAAAAAACAAAACAAGCAAAAAAGAAGGAAGCTATCTCATTTATAAATACTCTGGAAAATCCATTATATTGATGAAGAGATTAATGTGGTGGAACTAAAACTTGTGTCTTCCAATATTTGAGCTGTTCTAAATGTGAGTCTATTGGACTTGGCTGATAAGAAGTCAAAATCTATGCTTTATTGGACAAAATTCAAATTCGGATTACTGTTGCATGCTTAGCTAAAATAAGCTGCTCAAAGTCCTATAACCTGATAAGGAATCCGATACATGATTATGGCCATTGAGCACTATTTTAGTGAGGCAGGGCCAAGATGTAGTTATTAGTTACCATCTGGAGCTAAAGAAATATTTTCCCAAAATAATTTTATATTTTCAACTATTAAATTTCAGTACCTTTAATGATGTGGATTACCATGAACTTTTTTTAATCAATGTTGTCTCATCTGTTACATCATTCATGTTCTCAAGAGCTTTCAGATATTCTTTTATCAATTTAAAAAAATTACTATTTGTTAGCATGAGTTTGCAATTACAAACATGTATGCATATGTGTGTGAGTGTATATGTATGTACATGTTTGTGTGTGTGTGCATTTACAATGATAATTTTTAAAAGCCAAAACAATCTATTTATAAAAATAAAACAGGTTGAGAGTCTTACCAAGTATTTCAATATTTCAGGGTTAATAACCCTTCCTCAGGAAATCATTGGAAACATGTTGCTACTCACTGACTCTAAATAGAAAATCTGAAGACTTTATTTGCTTCGAGATCTACCATTCCAAAACAGAATTATCTCACATTGTCTCAAAGTCTGTAAAAATATTCTTATGACCGTTAAACTAATACATCTATTTGTTGTTTATACATCCATCTTCATCTTTTGTATTATTCTTTTTGGAAATTCCAACTATATATATATATATATATATATATATACATGTATATATATATATATATATAGTTGGAATTTATATATATATATATATATTGATAGAAAGGACAACAAAAGAAAGAGACCTCGATATTATGTAAATAGATGAATTTATCTGTAAAAATATGTGACACTTATTCGGTAGCCATGATAAAACTCCGAGTTTCATCCAAACTCGAAGTTTTGTCATGGCTACCGAATAAGTGTCACATATTTTTACAGATATATATATATATATATATATATATATATTTGAGGAGGCACCCAAAAGTAACTAGAAATGATTTTTGTGGGACAAGCCCATTTTAGTTCAGGCTTCTACTGCTAGAAGCCACTTGATGCAACCTTCAGACATCAGTTTGCCAACTGGTAACATCGTGTGTGATCGTACTGCCATATGATGCATCTATATTTTTCCATGATTCTTCTGATTGTTGAGTTTTGCAATCGCTGAAATGAAGGACCAGCATGCTTCTGTGAAATTCTGTTTTCTGCTGGGGATAACAGCAACTGAGACAAGGATGCTGCTGTGAGCAAAACACAAGTGGTTTCTACACCTTAGGAATGATCACTTGTCAGTTGAAGACCAACCTCATTCAAAGCAAGTGTGGACCTCCCGAATGAATGCAGAAATCACGAAAATTCATTAACTGATTTTGGAGGACCATCACTGAATAACTGACGAACTTGTTGCTATGACTGCTAGGTCCTTGAGCTCCTGCCAATGCATTTTGAGTAAGGAATTGCAAATGAAAAGATTTGTAGCTAAATTTGTGCCTCGCTTGCTTACAGAAGATCAAAAGCAGTCATGACTGAATGCATATTGTGAACTGAAGGATGTGTTGGAAATTGATCTGGACTTTTTTGTTTCCTTCAGAGAAAAAAGCCCTTAAAGAAAAACATTTTGCAGACAGAAGAGGTGAAGACAAAAACGATAGAGGTATTAAACGTCATCACTTCACAAGAGTTCCAGGAGTGATTTTGAACAGTAGAAAATGTGTCTGGATTGGTGCATTGCTTCAAATGGAGAATACTTTGAAGGTGATATAAAAGTGTAAATATGTAAAACTAAGGGAATTAAATGATATTGCAAAATTCTGGCTTCTTTTTGGTACCCCCGGGCAAAGTTTAGAGAGCTCTTACCCCTAGTGGCGACAAAGGGACTCTCACTCAGAGTAAAAGGCAGACTGTATGACGCATGCGTACGAACAGCCATGCTACATGGCAGTGAAACATGGGCTGTAACTGCTGAGGACATACGTAAGCTCGCAAGGAATGAAGCCAGTATACTCCGTTGGATGTGTAATGTCAATGTGAATACCCGTCAGAGTGTAAGTATCTTGAGAGAAAAGCTGAACATTAGAAGCATCAGTTGTGGCGTGTAAGAGAGACGATTGCGCTGGTATGGACATGTGGTGAAAATGGATGAGGATAGCTGCGTGAAAAAGTGCCACACCCTAACAGTTGAGGGAACCCGTGGAAGAGGTAGGCCCAGGAAGACCTGGGCTGAGGTGGTGAGGCAAGACCTTCGTACATTGGGCCTCACCGAGGCGATGACTACTGACCGAGACCTTTGGAAATGTGCTGTGCGTGAGAAGACCCGGCAAGCCAAGTAAGATCGTTGCCAGTGCCCCTGGACTGGTTCTTGTGCGGGTTGCACATGAGATGCACCATTTTGAGCGTGGCCATTGCCAGTACCGCCTGACTGGCTCCCGTAGGATTTTCGAGCGAGATCGTTGCCAGTGCCCCTGGACTGGCTTGTGCGGGTGGCACATAAAAGACACCATTTCGAGCGTGGCCGTTTTCGTGCGGGTGACACGTAAAAGCACCCACTACACTCTCTGAGTGGTTGGCGTTAGGAAGGGCATCCAGCTGTAGAAACTCTGCCAAATCAGACTGGAGCCTGGTGTTGCCATCCGGTTTCACCAGTCCTCAGTCAAATCGTCCAACCCATGCTAGCATGGAAAGCGGACGTTAAACGATGATGATGATGATATATATATATATATATATATATATATATATATATATATATATATATATATATATATATATATATATATATATATATATATATATATATATACCTACAAGGGTTGGACAAAATAATGGAAACGTATTTTAATATGGGTTTGGAGTGCCTTTAGCAGCAATTGCAGCTTGATTTCTATGAGGTATGGACTCATACAAAGTTTGAATTGTTTCCAAAGGAATTTTTGTCTGTTCTTCAGCTAAAACAGTCTCCAGTTCTTGTAGTGATGATGGTGGAGGATATACGTAGCAACTAGGGTTTGGTGCTTTTTGAAGTTGACATTGTCGTGTCTCCATTGAAAGTATTGCATGTATGTTATGTATTGTGTGGTATACGTGCAACAGGGTAAGGTGAAATGAAAGATGTCCAAGTTCCCAGCTGGCATGGATTGGATGGTTCAACAGGATCTGAGCCAGGGAACTACGTTGAGCTACAGCACTGCTTTAGCATGATTACCACAGTTGGAAATCTTGCTGAAGCAGATATGAGAGTTTGACACAGTGATCTTGCTCCTCAGATATTATATATGTGTATGTGTATAACATATATATGTGTATAACATACACAAACACTCTGATATTTGTAAGTATCTACTTGGGAGCATTGACATGCCAGCATATCACCAACCTTTATGTTTAATTGTATATTTTTCCTTGTAATTCCATTTAATGCTGACTATCACTTCCCTTTTCTTGTACCCAACCTCTACTGAGTATCTTTATGACATCCCATATCACACACACAGAAATCTACAACATATATTACCTAACTATGAGTCTGTCTGTGCCATTGTAGCCTAATTAAAACTATCTTAAATACAAAAAGAACATGTAGAAATGAAGGAGAATCCGGTAATGAAAATCATTGGACAAAAGAACTCGAGGGAGAGTGCAGAGAGTGTGAGAAAGCAACTGAGAGAAATAGGGAGAGAAAGACGAGAGAGAGAGTGAGAAAGAAAGAGAGAGAGAAATTAATAGTGAAGGCAAGAGAGAAACGTTCGGAAAGAAGAAGCAAGAGAAAGATTGGATGAGGAGAAACAATGTGAGAAAGAGGCTGTGTGAAGTGGGGAAAGACTGAGAATGAGGCTGAAAGGAAGAGGAGAACTGTGAGAGAATACAGAGTAAGTTTTAGAGAGAGATGAAGAGGGAGAAAAAGAGTGAGAGAGAGAGAGAGAGACAGAGGGAGAGAGGTTAAGGTTGAAT
>NC_142939.1:46986035-46996035 GCF_046866305.1 Octopus bimaculoides
ACCAAAGAACCAACTGCATACTTCACCTTCTTTCTTCATCCTCACTCCAGCTGAACTTAATGATCTTTTATATAAACACTCCCTTGGCAGTGTAGTTTGGATTGGTTCCTGAAATGTTCCTGAAATGTCGTGCAAACTTCTCAATTTGTCTATTGCTAGAAAAATTTCCCTACGTGAATGTAATATCTATTATTATCAGCAACATTACTTTAATATCTGTATGTGATTCCAAAATAGTTTATGTTGGATGGGTCTGCAATGACTCCAGTGAAAGAATTAGCTAATAGAGATAAGGTGATCAATTTGGAATCACAGATAGTTTTCTTTCACACTGTGCAAAAATATTTTCATGAAATTAACTATTAGTCTCACAAACCCACGAATTTTCATGTCTAAATGAATTAGGTAAATAGCTCGTATCATTTCAGACTATTAAACATATCTTTTATTTGTTTCAGTCATTAAATTGCGACCATACTGGGGCACCGCTTTGGTTAACAAACGAAACAATGTAAATATAAAAGCTATGGTAGGTTGGTGCACCACTAATAGTACCTCTCTATCTATCAGTAGTATGTAGATGTACAACAAGTGATATATCACGGTTGTAGGTAAATATACTATTAGGAGTACCTCAGTAGGGTTACCCTACATTTATCACTGATATAGCATCATGTACATAAATATACCATAAGTGGTATCCTTGTATCTATCAGTGATATACTGAGGTGGTATGTAGATATACCGCTAGTGCTATCTCTATTTCTGTCACTGATATATCACAGAGGTGGTATGTAGATATACCTCAAGTGGTACCCTACATCTAACAGTGATGTATCACATTATAAAGTGGTACCTCAATATACATTACTATTGCACTCACCTCATTATAGAGACAACATTGACAGTATTGTGATGTTCCTTGTCAGAGCTGTAAACAATTCTAAAGATATTTTAATTCTGTATTGATTTAGGTTTGACAGTATGTAAATGATAACTGTAGGTGGTGCCTTACAGTAAATGAATGAATTCATGTCAAGTTCTCAAGAATAGTTAAAGTACAATAAACAGTGGAAGACATTCCAGTGCTAATGAGAGAGTTTTGATGTGGTCACTGAACCTGCTACAAATAGCAACTCTGACTTATTTAAAATATACGCTACCTTATTTCAAAAGAGACGGATGTATTAGATAATGTAGTCATAAATATCTCTAAAATATCTCTGGAATGCTTTTGAACAAAGATTTGTTCAATTGCAGTTGAACTGAAGCTAAGCAACTTATTTTCTTCATAAAAAAAAAAAGGTGAACTGTATTAAGCACAAATAAGAAGTATTATGTTATTACATTGAAGTGAGTTTGGGGCATTGATTCTGAAATGAGCAGAAATGGAGCTGGTTAAATCTGGATTAGTAACATTGATTTGGAATAAAGAGTACTTGAGTGTGGCTGGATACAAAAAGTACACACATCATCAGATATATGCAGGAGAGTTAACTGCACTTGTATGGACATATGACACCACTGGGGGATGAATACAAGGAGAATATTATTAGTGATATATCACAGCTGTAAGATGTCCCACTAGAACTATCCTTACATGTATTATAGCAGTCATGGTTAGATATACTACAAGTGTATATGTATCTATGACTGTAATAATCTATTTGTGATATAACACAGTTGAAGGTAAATATACAGCTAGTGGTTCTCTTGAATGTACCTGTTTATAATATATCATAGTGGTACATATGTATATTACCAGCGATACACCTATACTATCAGAGATTTGTTATAGAACAAAAAAATGCACAAAGAACAAAGTTCAGATCTGAGGAAGCCAGGCTCCAGTGATGTTACAATAGGATTGAAATGATTTGCAACATCCTTTACAGAAGACCCATCTGATTCCTGCCAGCATGGAAAAACATTCATTACAATAACGAAGGTAATCGTGAAATTTATTCAACTCTTCGTTGTGAAGAATTTCCATCAATAATGTTCATTGTTTCCTATTCATTATTAACTTTCTTCCTGCCTATATTGGAAACAGGAAGGTTGCTATAATCTACACACTCAAGTTGGGGACTTTGCTAATACATTCTCCAAATATCAATGTATTGAATAAAAATGATCAATATATCTGTTTCCAGTGAGATTATGCAGTATCTTTTCTTGATGATTCTATCAGCTTAATGAGGTGGTTGGAATATATCAGTTACTAGTGTTCATCTTGCTGTCATTGATGACTTCATTTCAAATATAAAGATGTATGGATTATGAAACCTTAGCTATATCAATATTTTGAATTTTTGACATATAATTCGACAAAATCTGGATTAGAAAACAATATCTGTACAGACATATTTCATACCTTAGCATGTAGTGTCACAGAAAATGTTTTAAAATCTTTGTAACTATTAAGGTTTGCAAATTCAAGATGAGATTTAATTAGAGGAAGTTGAAATAACATTTCCATAACTCATGTTGATTTCTTAACCAATTATGATTTATGTACTGCCTTCTTTGTACTCAACTTCAACTCCACATTGAATACTTCACAGAAATCCCTTCCCAAAACTAACCCTTCTATGCCACTAGGCTCACCATTATGCACATGTATGCATGCTAAGTGCCAAAGAAAATGCAGTATTTCAACCCAACAAACTTATTGACCCAGACAATATTGTTTCCAATATTCCGAAACACTGCGCCTAAAACTAAAACTAGCTCCTACACTCAACAAATGCTTTACTCTCTCTCTCTCCCTCTCTCTCACTCTTCCCTCATGCAAAGATATATCTTAACTTTTGGAAATCTGCTGCTTTATGTTGTATTCCCTAAAAGAGCAACCCCATGCCAAGTACTGTATTACTATACTCACTTCCAATATCTGAAGGATGAACATGAAGCTATAATCAACAGTAAGAAATCACTACTAACAGTGAAGACACAACCTATCAGTTATGCTACCACAACGACTACACATAGGAAACTTGTAATGTGACCCTGTGGTACACCAACCATGATATAAGGGGGTGCTGAAAAGTTCCTGGCTTTGGATGAAAGAGGATCCGTTAATTATGATTTTATTCAACATATTCTCCTCTCAGATTCACACACTTATTGCAGCGGCCCTTCAGTTTTTCTAAGGCCTGTAAAAGAACTTGGAAGGTTGGGCTGCTAACCAGGCCCTTTGCAATACCCGTAAAGCCTGGATCTTATCAGCACCACTTCGTATGTGGAACTAATTAGATGCAAGGTTTGTATCTAATGAGGAATGTGCTCCAGAGAGTTAAAGACACAGTTGTAAAGCTGAGAGCTACCACAGATTCACTTAAGAATTTTTGCCAAGCTCAGTGCTGGGCTCGAACTCATTACCTTAAGCTAATGAAATGTTTTCTAATTATAGTCAATAAGAATGGAACTTGTAATTGTCAGTCTGACAAATACAAATAAGCTGAAAGCTGTGTGTTGTTAGGGTCATGACACATTGGTTGTAGTGATGTGTCATCTCCTGCGGTGCTGTACATGGGTGAACTGAAGCAGTATGAGTGTTTTGGACATTGAGACAGTGCAGTGCCAATTACAGGATATGAGATGTATCTCTCATACCTGTTTGACACCTCAGCTGTTTCACTTCTCTGTGTTCTCTTAAAGAATCAATAGAGATAATAAAATTCTATAAGATGCTACTGAAATATTACAACTACAACACTATTTCTATTAACTCAAGAAAGAATCTAAAAAGAAATAAAATATATATAACAATTTGTAATATCTAATATTTGATAAAATAAGGAAATTGAGATAAATAGCACTGTACCTTAACAAGTGGTGAATCTACTGAAAAATGTGTTATTTATTCATATTTCTATTGTAGAAATTCCTGCAGCTATTTAGACAATAGTGCATTAAACTTGGAAATATATTAACACCTGAATTTCTTGATATCAGAAAAGAAATAAAAGGGACAGACTGAGAGAAGTAAAGATATACACAACATGCTTATTGACAAATAATGGAAATAACAAAATATGCCAATGTTATTAACATCAGTTACAATGTTAAAACGCTTAGTGTTAAAGTACATGTTTGGGAAATTTTAAATAAAACATATTTATTACTTTCCTCCTACAGATGATAATAGGCCACCTCTGTATCGACTCGTGTGTGTGGCATTAAGATATGGTTTTATACATGCACGTATAGGTGCAGGAGTGGCTGTGTGGTAAGTAGCTTGCTTACCAACCACATGGTTCTGGGTTCAGTGCCACTATGTGTCGCCTTGGGCAAGTGTCTTCTACTATAGCCTCGGGTCGACCAAAGCCTTGCGAGTGGATTTGGTAGATGGAAACTGAAAGAAGCCCGTCGTATATCATCATCATCGTTTAACGTCCGCTTTCCATGCTAGCATGGGTTGGACGATTTGACTGAGGACTAGTGAAACCGGATGGCAACACCAGGCTCCAATCTAAATTTGGCAGAGTTTCTACAGCTGGATGCCCTTCCTAACGCCAACCACTCAGAGAGTGTAGTAGGTGCTTTTACGTGTCACCTGCACGAAGGCCAGTCAGGCGATACTGGCAACGGCCATGCTCGAAATGGTGTCTTTTATGTGCCACCCACACAAGCCAGTCCAGGGGCACTGGCAACGATCTCGCTCGAAAATCCTATGAAGGCCAGTCAGGCGGTACTGGCAACGGCCACGCTCAAAATGGTGCATCTTATGTGCCACCCGCACAAAAGCCAGTCCAGGGGCACTGGCAACGATCTTACTTGGCTTGCCGGGTCTTCTCACGCACAGCACATTTCCAAAGGTCTCGGTCAGTAGTCATCGCCTCGGTGAGGCCCAACGTACGAAGGTCTTGCCTCACCACCTCAGCCCAGGTCTTCCTGGGCCTACCTCTTCCACGGGTTCCCTCAACTGTTAGGGTGTGGCACTTTTTCAGGCAGCTATCCTCATCCATTCTCACCACATGTCCATACCAGCGCAATCGTCTCTCTTGCACACCACAACTGATGCTTCTAATGTTCAGCTTTTCTCTCAAGATACTTACACTCTGACGGGTATTCACATTGACAATACACATCCAACAGAGCATACTGGCTTCATTCCTTGCGAGCTTACGCATGTCCTCAGCAGTTACAGCCCATGTTTCACTGCCATGTAGCATGGCTGTTCGTATACATGCATCATACAGTCTGCCTTTTACTCTGAGTGAGAGTCCCTTTGTCGCCAGCAGAGGTAAGAGCTCTCTAAACTTTGCCCAGGCTATTCTTATTCTAGCAGCTACACTTTCAGCGCACCCACCCCCACTACTAACTTGGTCGCCCAGATAGTGGAAGCTATCGACTACCTCTAGTTTTTCACCCTGGAATGAGATAGAAGTTGTTTCCTGTTTGTTTACAGTCTTTATTGCACCTGAACATCTGCCACATACAAAAAATAACTTCGTAGTTAATCTGCCTTTGATGTTGCTGCACCTCTTATGTGTCCATAGCTTACACTGGGTACATCTTATAGAGTTACTACCTACTCCTTTTCTACATACTGAGCAGGGCCATCTACCTGAAGGGGTTTGTGTTTTATCTACCTTCCTACTTATTAGGATTTTGGTTTTAGCTAGGTTGACTCTAAGGCCCTTCGATTCTAGACCTTGCTTCCACACCTGAAACTTCTCTTCTAGTTCTGATAGTGACTCCACAATTAGGGCAAGGTCATCAGCATAGAGGAGCTCCTAGGGGCAACCTGTCTTGAACTCCTCTGTGATTGCCTGGAGGACTATGATAAATAAGAGGGAGCTGAGAACGGAACCTTGGTGGACCCCTACCTCTACCCAGAATTCATTGCTGTACTCATTTCCAACCCTCACCTTACTGGCAGCATCTCTGTACATGGCTCGCACAGCTCTCACTAACCATTCTTCTATCCCAAGTTTCCTCATTGACCACCAGATAAGGGATCGGGGGACCCTGTCAAAGGCTTTCTCCATGTCAACGAAAGCCAGGTACAGAGGTTTATCCTTAGCTAGGTATTTCTCCTGCAGCTGTCTTACTAGAAATATGGCATCAGTAGTGCTTTTACCTGGCACGAACCCAAACTACATCTCATCTAAATTGATTCGCTCCCTAATTAGTTGGGCTATGACCCTCTCCGTAACTTTCATAACCTGATCTAACAGCTTGATGCCTCTGTAATTATTTGTATCTAAAGCATCACCTTTACCTTTGTAGCAGTTGACTATGGTGCTGCTACACCAGTCATTGGGTATGACTCCTTCGTGTAACACCTGATTCGTAATATATATATGTGTGTGTGTGTGTGTGTTTGTGTGTCTGTGTTTGTCCCCCCACCATCGGTTGACAACCGATGCTGGTGTGTTTACGTCCCCGTAACTTAGTGGTTCGGCAAAAAGAGACAGATAGAATAAGTACTAGGCTTACAATGAATAAGTCCTGGGGTTGATTTCCTCGTCTAAAGGCGGTGCTCCAGCATGGCCGCAGTCAAATGACTGAAACAAGTAAAAGAGTGAAAGAGTAAGGTGCTGTGCAGTGAGTTTGAACCTCAAGCCATGTTGTCGGGAAGATTTCTTAACCACACACCTATAATTGCACATGTACGTATGCTCACTTCTATTTGCAATTATGTGTATGTATGTATATATCTATTGTTGCATTAATGTATTAAATTCAAATGTAGGAAGTAGGTATATTGAATTGCAACATCTCTAACTACCTAAGCTCTAGTTACCTATGTTACAGGAAAACATTCAGATCAACTTTCCTTTGCTTTTAATGACAAACTGCTTCATTAACTGGTTTCCACTTGATAAGTTCTTGATCTAGCTTTGTTCCACATCGATTGCTTTCCTTCTCCAAGACTGAACAACAACAACTTCAACCCTTTTTCCTTCTCTCACTATGTTAGCAAACAAGTTTTCGCTATTGTCAAAATTTATAATTCACTCAATACATTTCCTACTTTGGTCAACTTCCAATTGGGAATTGGCATGTGTTGGAAGTTTTAAGTTCATGTTTTATAATTGTCAAAATCCCAACAATTCTTCTGAAGCGAAATTCTGACAATTAGGCAGACAACCTACTCTCAACTTTAGCTTGCAGCATTGTTATAAAGAAGTAACTTACCAAACCCAAAAACCATCTTACTAGTTTAAATAATTTTATTTCTGAAATTCACTTATCAAATTTTTCCTATCTAATTGACTGCATAAGTCCCCTTCACTTCAAAATCCTTTTACTGACTGTATCCTGAAATTTTTCTGCTCTTCCTGGTTCATATCCAGTAATTCAGTGGTGGCAAGTAGTCTATTTGTCAGAATTTTCTCATCATTTTAAACTTGCTAGCACCATACCAATGACATTGAACTGTTGTGCTATTTTCATTTTCTTCATATCTATTTCTGTCTCTGTGTGTGTATGCATGTTTATATGTGCAAATGTACATGTATCAGTTGTGTATGTATGAGTGTAGAAGATTTTATTAGCTTTGAGCTAGTCAAAAGGCAGCATGCAAAGCTAACACATACTTTGAGAAAGGGAGGTACCATGGATACACCAGATAAGATTATGAGTTAGAAAGGCAGTGTATGTGACACACATCGCCTGTGAAAAGCTGATTATATGAGTTCCATGATATCATACTGTAATTTACAAAATCAAGATGCAGCTAGCAATGGTTTGCTTACTTTTTATAGTAACTTCACCTGCGTAGATATGTGAAAAAAGAAAAATCTGTTCAAGTAAATCCGCTTTGAAAAGGCTCACGAAATGGCATAAGATGACTTATACCACAAGTAAGCTATACAAACTCTGTAGAAGTTTGAAATTGTATCTGTGTCCCATCCTTGCCAGCATGGAAGGTGGACGTTAAGCAATGATATATGTTTGGAGCTTTTGTAGATCAGCTGCTGATCTTAAGTGTCATCTGAGACTACACTGACACAATGGAGAATATCAGTATGATATAAGCCAGTGGCTCATGACAATTTTTTTTGACTCCTTTGATTCCTTTTTTACTTGGGTGGACCCTCATAGCCGTTTTTATAATTAATTATTTGAGACTGTATACAAGAAAAATTTTTGGAATATTTTATGTTTTGTAGAAGTTTAACCAATTTATTGCACATAATTTCTTTACTGAGGCAGATTTTCTTTAGCTAGAAACTCTTCTGTCACCAACTCTCACCTGTTTTCAAGCAAGATAATATTTTCTCATTGCCTGACATATTGTTGCAAACTATTGAAAATGAATAACAATGCCTTAATGATAGGGACACTCATTTAAAACAATGACACAATGTCAAAACAAGGAGACAGAAATATACATTCACCCATGCATGCATATGTATATGCATCTTTACACAAATATGATGGGTTTCTTTTAGTTTCCTTCTACCAAATTCACTCACAAGGCCTTGGTCAGCTTGGAGAAATTGTAGGAGACACTTGCTCAAGGTAGTACACAGCATGACTGAATCTGAAACCATGTGGTTAGGAAGCAAACTTTTTAATCACTGAGATCTTCCCGTGCCTATATATGTGTATGTAAGTGTGTGTATCTTATATATAGAAAGCAGAGTTTGTGTGTGCATGTGTGTGTGTGTTTGTGTGTGTGTGTGTGTGTGTGTGTGTGTGTGTGTGTGTGTGTGTGTGTGTGTGTGTGTGTGTGTGTGTGTGTGTGTGTGTGTGTCTATATATATAAAGCAGAGTTTGTGTGTGTGTGTGCATATGTTTCTTATGCATTCGGAAACTTAGTTACCGATTTTGATGTATGGGATATCAAAAATTTCCATAATCTTTCGGCTACCAAATAAACTATATTTTCAGTTATATATTTGCATTACAAAAAGTTAACATCATAATCTTTCTATGTGTCAACTATCGTAAACAGCATTTTATATCACCACCATCTCCATAACATCACAGATGTCACATTTTCTTTATGAGTATGTTTGTGTGTGTGTGTTTGCATGTTCATTACATGTGTTAGGCTGATGAGTGAGAAGTATGTGTGTGAGTGTATGCGAGGGTGTATGTGTCTGTCAGTATACAAACATTTTTGTGACAGCTGACATACGCACGCACACATACATACATCTAAAAACAGAGCTAGACACACAGAGCAACAGTGACAGGACTGAGGCATGCATGAATGTATGTCTGTGTGTCTCTGTCTTAGTATATGTATGTGACCGTACTACCCAACAGTTTAGTTGCAACCTGGATACTGAACAAACAACAGCATTCACTTTGAAGTGCCACTTTTTGGATTTTCCTTCTCACCATGGAGAGTTGCATTTTAAACAGCATTAACGATTATCACTATTTTATGTGCTGAAATATTATTCTAGTTTTTATAATGAACATGAAGATTTGGCTGATTTGATAGCACGCACAACACTTGTAAATATATCTGAAAAAATTTTACTCTGGTTATTATAACAAATTCGGAAACTTGGCGATATAGAAAGCCTTCGCGGCACTTTCAATATCATTACAGAAATGCCATTGCAGTCTTTATAACTAGTTTGAAGATAATGTTTTTTCAACAGTCCTAGTGTCTTTATCGTATTCCTGCTATGCTATATTAACAGTGTTAGTATTCAACACTGCACAACCTTTTTACTGCGTTAGTCAGTATTTATTCTACAGCCTGTAACCATACACAGTTAAAATATATATAGTAAGTGATGTCAAATTAATTTATGTCTTGCTACATACGTCCTTCAGTAAATGTTTTAAGTTAATTAACGTTCACAACAGCAACATATTCCTTTGTGCACACTTTGTTCAGCATTTGTTTAAAAATTGTAAAATAATAAATTATTTAAAAAAAAAAAAGAATTATGCCTTCTGAATTTTCTTGGAGTTTGACTTTCTTCACCATGACATCCTGAATTTTATAACATTTAGTACAAGTTCCAAATAAAGGTTTCTCTACTCTCTTTCATTGGTGATGCATAGTAATTTTGGCTAA
>NC_142939.1:47001035-47021035 GCF_046866305.1 Octopus bimaculoides
TGCAGAGTGAAGATAACATCTATTTAACATCTCATTCAAGCAAGTCTTACAAACTCTGAAATTGGCAATGTCTTTTTATAACAAAAAAAAATTCTTTATGGTTTATATTTTAGAAACGTTAGTGTGGATTCACTGAAAGGGGGAGAGAGAGAAAGAGAAAGAGAGAGATCACTCATATGTCATACATCTCTCTTTGGTTACACCAAACTGTTAGCATGAGCAAATTCAAAGAAGCATTTAAAAATAAAATGTTGGTTAGTCACTCAGAGAGGAAAACAATTTCCTTATCAGCCCCAAAGAACATCTAGTCTTAAAGGGGATGTCTCAAAGAACAAATCCAAGGGTCTCTTACTTGTATGTATGCCGTTCTAAGCTAATAATAAATTTTTAGTATACTTATCTCTGACGAACAGTTGTCACGAAAAACAAACAAAAGCACAAAGATACAAAAATCAATAGAGCTTCGAACCCACAACGAAAAAAAAAAAAATTGTGATTACTTTCAATAATTTTTTTCTCGCTTTCTTTTGGAATAAAGCTTAAACAAGATTCAACGAAATGAAAGCAATATTATGTAATAGGAGTTGAATCTTAACCCAACTCTTCTCTTTGAACTACTTTTAGATATAACATATATTTTTGTGAGTATATATATGTATGTATGTATAAATATATATACACATACACACACACACATGTTTCTGTATATTCATAGATATACATATGTATAGTCATAAGGTAATGTATATAAACATCAGCAAATAAGGGGATTGCTATAAATGAAAGTTGATCGAAATAATGGAAAGGAAACAAAAACGAAAAACAAACCAAAATCTAAGAACCACAATAATAATAATAATAATAATAATAATAATAATAATAATAATAATAATAATAACAACAAGAGCAACAACAACAATAATAATAATAATAATAATAATAATAACTGGCTTCATTGAACTGTTATTGGAAGCAAACACAATTATCACAATAGTTTTGGCAGGAAGAACTTATCACTGCACTGCAGACATTAAAGTATCAACAGCAACAATAAAAACAATAACAACAACAGCAAGAATAATAATATTAATAATAACAACAATATAATCATAACAATATATTACAACTGGCATAAAAATATATTTCCAAAGTTGGCAAGTTTCTATTCTATTTTTTACCTCCTTTTTCTCTCTTTTGTATAATTATATCTATATGTATGTATATATAAGTATGCATATGTGCATATATATATATATATATATATATATATATATATATATATATATGTATATGTATGTATGTATGTATGTATATATATATATATATATATATGTGTGTGTGTGTTTGTGTATATATATATATATATATATACATAAAATAAATATATAGATATGTGCATATACATGTGTGTAGGTATATGTATATACACACGCAAACATCACATTGTTTTATTTTTTTCTTCTCTGCTGTATTCATATAGCAAAAAGATAAGTTGTTTCTTTCGACGTCATTTCCAAAACATTCTCTGTGAGAGAAGAATTTATCTTGTGACTGGCTCAATTAACTCCTATATGCAGAAGGCATCAGAAAATATGAATGATCAGGGGATTTGTCTGTGTGTAGGAGTTATGTTATTGTTGTTATTGCTATTAGGCCCTACCCCATCATTTTGGCTTTGACCTGTGTAATGGCTTGTATCATGGTTTGCCGTAGTTACGTATGCACATAAACATAGTGATCTATATATTGATGTATGTATATTTATAGCCAGCTTTACATTCATGTATGCATAGTTTCTTTCTTTTATGCTCTTACTTATGTGTATTAATATATTATGTGAATAGATACATATACATGTATGTATATGTATATATATATATATATATATATATATATATATATATATATATATATATATATATATATATATATATATATATATATATACATACATATATATATATACATATACATATACTTATATATATATATATATATATATATATATATATATATATATATATATATATATATATATCTACATATATATATATACATATACTTACATACATGTATATACATGTATATGTACGTATATGTACATATACATACATACATGTATATGTATGTATACATATGCATACACATGTATACATGTGTATGTATGTATGTATGTATACACACATTGAGAGTCCTATAACATGTAATGTATAAAAGCTTACACAATCAGACACACATGTAGAGGGCAGTAGCTGTAGTAATTCTAGGCTAGCTGGGAAGCTAAACCAAATAGCTGCATATTGGTGTACATTTCTATATTGACACGGCCCATAAGCATCACTATCAACTAGCTTTCTCACCATACTGGCCAGAACATCTAGCACAATGAGGAACTTATTCCTTACTGATTTCATGCACTTCTCATCCAAGGGATCCAAGAAGACCAATAGGCTTCCGGCCCCACTCTGATATATTACTGATCGCAGACCAAATCTATATTAAAAGCAGACTACTGAGCAGTTGTTTCCGTAGGTGAACAAGTGACATTTCTGAGGGCTGGTCACCCACATAACTGTGTGAGGCCTAGCAAGTTGCTGTTAATGCAACTAAATTTTCTTTACAAAGACCATTATGGATGCAGTCTCTTAAGAAGTCAATCCTTTATCCCAAGAGTGTTTGTGGCTTATTATTCTCCATTGCAGCACAGTCCAACGATCAGCTGTTCATACGAGAGAGTGTTCTAAGAAGAATACAGGACAGCCAACTGCTGCTCATAAGTAAGTGTGGCTTGGTAATAGGTACAATGTTTTTGCTAATTGTTTCATGCTTCATAAAGAGCTGTTGAAGGATACCGAGGTTATTTACATTACACTAAGAAATAGAAGTAGTGATCTTATTTCTGTTTAATAGAAAATTATTATTGTTCTAAGTACTATAAATGACTTTCAAAAATTTCATTTGCATACAAAGCCCAGATCCCCAAACAATGGAACCCTCAAACAATGGAATCCCAAACAATTCCTCGTTTTAGTTTAATATGAAATTGCTTACAGAATTTAGTTCATGATATCAGGAAGCTAAGGGTTGTTTTTTTTTGTTTTCTTTTTAATATACATTATCTAAACCTGCTAGTTCCAGTGAATATCTCTAGGTTGGATACTTTTGTGGTTGAGCTGTATTTCAAGGTGAATCAGTTGATGGTTACATGTGAGCACACTAATTTACTTTTGTCAATAACTTTACATTTCTCTCAATTTTACCAAGTTCCAAATGAAATGTAATAAGTCTTGCTAAATTCTTTAGAACAAGATCTGACATTGCATGCAGTGGGAAATTAAAGCTACCAAATATCGATTTGTAGTGAACACTATTACTGAAACGGAGACAAAGAGTCACTATAAAAGAACCTCAAACTTTTATTTAATATCAGAGAATTTGCAGTTAAGTGTTTAAAGCAGTAGAGCTGTGGGGCATCGGGTCAAATCCAGCTTGCAGATATTGAGTTGTGCAATTTACTTGATTTACTTTAGTCTTTTGTACTACCATAAAGTAAATGCCAGAGACATAGAGGATAAGTTTCTGCTAGGTTGATATGATATGGTTTCAAAAATTCTGAGAGCTCAAAGCAGTACATATTAATTACCTGTGGAGACTGCATATTCTTAAGAATTTAATATGCTTTTCTTTCAGTACATTGCAAGGTCAGGCCAGTTTTTGAAGGTATGGGAGATGTTGATTGAATCAAGTTTATTCTATATTACTGGTATTTGATCTAACCCTGCATAGATGCACACTGAATTGAATATTAGAATAAACCTAAAGAGATGTGACTTCATAGAGAAATGTATTTAGTCTTATCTTCTTACTGTCTCTGATATCTCATCCCCACCCTTTATCTGTTCTGCAGAAGTACTACAGTTGACTTAATCGCCCTCAGACCCTAGCCAATTACTGGTTCTTCAATTATCTCACATACCAGTATATAAGGTATTGCTAATCTTGGTTGTTTCTATGCCAAAATTTAAAAGTGTTTTGGCAGCAAATAATCAGTTGGATTCACTCCTGTTGCTTAGCTGAGCAAATGAGGAATCTCTGTCAGTGAAGTAGAAAGCACTCAACTGAATTCATCCCAATACATAACTGGTACTTAGTTGTACCAGTGAGGAAGCTCTATTGGTGAAGTAGAGAATAATCAACTGGGTTCACTTAATGCATAACTAGTATTAAGCTGAACCAATGAGGAAGATTTATTGAGACACTTGTAGTGATAGAAATTGCAGCAAAAGTTTCCTTATATCTTGTCTTACTATCTGAATTAAAAACAAGAGAGATGGCCTTCATCTAGGTCTACATTGTCTTTGATCCTACATCTACATGATTATAACTGACTTGGAATAAATAAAAACAGCCAGAAATTTACTTCGCAAAGATTTTCAGAGGGGCGAAAAGTTAATGCAAGTAAGAATGAAATTTGTTGAGCAAAAATTTAGCTTATTCCAATGATATATTTGAACAATTATTGATAGTTATTTAAGCCAATTATCCATGTAATAATGATGGATTTGAACAATTATTAAATGGTAGAAACTATATTTCTCATTTATAACAAATTGTGTTTAAACATTGTATTTATTAAATAAAACTTTAACTTTTCATCCAGAGAAACTGCATCAGTTTCTTTTTTTTGTATTTTGCAGAGGAAAATTATTTTCAGTTTCTTTGCTTCCCTTTTGGGCAATACTTCTTAATTCATAAGTCTGACATACTAATAACATGGCATAACAAGTGTAACGTTCTCTCATCTGAGCTGTCACTTTTCTGATGTTCATATGGTCAGGGATGGGTATCTTGAGAGGGTGTCTATGGCTGCATGCAACCAAATAGGCACCTAAAACAATTAGTAAATGCATGGTACATGCTAGTTACTCATTTTTAGCTAGTTATGTATGTTTTGTGTATGCAGTCAATTTCATCTTTAGATATAAAAACAAAAATGTTTTAATTTTTACATCTACACTAAATTCCGCCTCGTTTGAAATCCTGATCAGGTATCGAAATTTGGATAGGTATAAAGTACTGAGCAGGGTTTTGAACTATAATTCTTTATTTTTAAACTAAGGGTTGTAACACTCTTATCCACTAGGTCAGGGAACACATGCCAGTACTTCTGCATTTAAGAATGCTACAATCTCCTTTGCTTACAGTTAAAGAAACGTTCATGCAGGAATTAATAGAAAATCCAATTCCACTTTGGCACTATGCACCACACTTTACACATTTAATTACACAGTTTTTGTTTTTAATGAATTACTGAGAGAAAAGTGAGGTAATTGCTATGTCTGTTATTATGGTAACTAGCCTTTCTTGTTGCTATAAGAGTTGTCATATCAACTACTTCTGGTTGTCATAAACATTGTCATGACAACTATCCATTCTAGCTGCCTTGAATGTTGTCATGACAACTACCTCTACTTGCTGCCATGTGGGTTGTATCCTAGGCTTATTGCTGTTTACTTGGAATGTTTTACAAGTCAGTTTTTGCAGGAATAATGTGTCTGGGAGGAGAATTTTAGAGGTTGAAGTGCTGGTGAACAACAACTGCACAAATTGTTTAGTGTGGGTGGTAGTGGGGATTAAGGAATATATAATAGTGGGGGTGACTGGAAGAGGAACTGGTTAGTTCCCAAGAACAAACTATTGTGGTAGCAATAGTAGGTGAGAAAATGGTGTGTGGTGTCTGTAAGCCTGTGATTATAGTGCTTGATTGGTGAAATGTTACCAATTAGTTGAATGTCTTTCTTTCGCAGTCTAGGCTAATTCACTGTTTAAGCAGCTGCAGTGGCTCATATGTGAGCTGTACTCAGATTTGAGCATTCTAAAGGTTAACCAAAACATATATGCAAAGACTCCAAAATTAAACAAAACTTGTCATAATTTTGCAAGAACTAAACATAAGACTGTAAGTATAAAAAAATATTGACATTAATTGCTTCACTGAAAAGTATAAATGACATTTGAGAACATGTATTTTAAAGATTAAATGCTGACATTACAATATATTGGGGTGGTGGAGAGCATACATTTTTGTCATTAGATATGGAGCTTAAATAAAAGCCATGCAATGACACTAAATTCAAAATCATCTGCAGTAATTGTGGAATAAATCTGACCTTTTAAATATGTGCTTCTCCATGGAAGATATTTCCATCATATCCAAAATTCACAAGAGAACCACTGTAACCCCCGTAAGCAATGTCTATATACAAGCTTAGTATATACAGATGCAGAAAGAACGTATGCACATTGATTATATGTATGTATGTATATGTATGCACACACATATATATATATATATATATATATATATATATATATATATATATATATATATATATATATATATATATATATATATATATATATATATTTATAAATAAGTATGTATATGTGTGTGTGTGCGTGTATATATATGTATATACATATATGTATGAATATATACAAATATATATCTATTTATATATATGTGTGTGTGTGTGTGTGTGTGTGTGTGTGTGTGTGTATTTATGTATGATGTCTGAACAATAAGTATCTGGACTGCTGCCATAGTAACAAAGCTAAAACATGCAGAGTGAAGCTGCATGGCAAAGATTGATCTTCAGAGAAAGTTGTCATGGTGATACCTGCTCGGGGGCCTACCCAAAGTTGCAGAAAGTGTATAGAGAGGAGTGTATGAACCGCATACGAGCAGTTCAGAGCTGCATTTTCCTATTGGGGAAAAGATGGCAGTCCTCAGGTGCTAAATATGGTGAATAGGGAGGTGCAGAAGCAATACCATGTTGCTTTTGGTAAGAAACGCATGACAGGGTGCATTGTCTTTGTGAAGAACCCAATTCTTCACACTACATATATCTGGTAACTTTTCCCACATGTTCTCTCTCAAATTCTTCAAAACGTGACTGATTGTCCTCCATTGATCCCCATGCTCAAAGTGATGAATTTTCTTCACCTGTCCAGATGTGACACCTGTGGCAGGTGGTACAGATTCCTTATTGTTTTCCAGGGATGATTTTCCGCTTTTAAGTGTCTGTGCCACTTGAAACATTGTGTGCAACCTATTGCCTTATTCCCATAAACTTGCGAAAGCATGTTCAATGTCTCTGTACCAGACTTCCCAAGTTTAACACAATATTTCAGGTAGGTTCTTTGTTCCAACTTCCTGTCCATGACAAAAAATAACAGACTACAGCATATATATGATCACACAAACTTGTGTGTATAAGAGACCATGATATTATCAAAAATATTCTTCATCATTTAAGATTGTAGAAAGTGATTGGAGACAAGATTTGGGTGCCACTTTCATCCGGTTGAATAACTGTATAGAGGTGCATTCATTAGCTCATTTCCCCACAAGTTTTTCTCTTCCTGGAAGTGCTGTTACCATTATTGTTGGTGTAAATAATGCTGCTCTCAACCTCTCCTGTTGTCATGTTAACATACACTTTGTTTGTATATATTCCTCATTTGATTCAAACCAATATAGGCTGTCATTAATTTAACAATTCTAATTCAATTCTGCTCTATCTCCAACTCCAACCTCTTCAGTGACATCACTGAAGAGGTACACTTGAAATTTCAGAGTATTGAACTTTGCTAATTATTTTATTCTGAACTGTTGCTAAAGGCATTTTCCTTTTTATGTAAAAATTTCATTTTCCTAACAGTACTATCTCACTTATTGAATATCTTCAACAAGTAATTAGCTGTAATTAGCAGTGATAGTCATGTTGGGATTTTATGTTTTTTTAAGATAATTAAAACTAAATTCCTTGTACAGTATTGCTGACATTTATCACTTTAAAGTATGTTGTTTTATTTCAACTGAAGATTAACAACTGTAAAACAATGGTTTACTGACAATTAAAGACACTAAGAACATGACAGATGTAATAAAATGGTGTCTAACAGGGATTTCTGTTTTTAGCAAAGAACTACAAATTCCTTGAGAGAGTTGAACTTGTTCTTCCCTTACACTTTAGCTTTTCAACACACTAAGATGAATGATAAAACTGAGCTTGGAGGGTTTGCAACTGGCCCCCCCTTTTTTTTTTGGTGTTCTCCCATCTCTATCACATAAAACCCACATGTATTTTTTTCTACCTCACATGTGTCAAACCATAGGGAAATATTACCATGCCAGGAACATTTATGGGTTGAGGCTGGAAGGGTACCCAGCAGCAGAAAATCTACTTTGGCTAATTTTGTCTAACTTATGCAAACATGGAGAAGTAGACATTAAAGAAATGATAATGAAGATGATGTTGAAAAGATCCCCAGAATATAATTGATTAATGTCTGTTGTTTTACCATCTCAACTCTGTCTCAGCTCACAACTATTAACTCTTACCAGTAATAAACCATAGAAATTTGACTGACAGAGGCAACTCTTTTGTCGGAATTGTAAGTTTGGAGGATTTAATGACTGAGTCAACAATCCTGCTGACATTTGAACTGGAAATTTAAAAGTGAAGACTAAATAATATGGTAAATTGTTGCTCTCTACTGTTTCTTCTGACTCACAGCCCTGCCAATTCAAATATTGATTTCTAGATCGACATGAGATCACACATTTGTAAAAGCGGGATAGAGTTGATGGAACTAACCTTTGCATATGCCTGTTATTTATTCTATTGGCCTTGGAAGAATGAACAGGGAAAAATCGATCCTAGTTGGATTTTGAATTTAAAAATGAATTGATAATGTATTTCTCCTGGTTCTCTATCATTTTTATTGCACTCTATTCTTTACCAATTCCAATATTGATAAGTGAATGATGATGTTCAGCTGGCTGAGGGATTTGCATTCCTCATACATGTGATGTTTCCTTCATATTCTGGCATAATAATCATAAAATCAAGAGGGGAAAAAGGTGACGTTATTTCCAGGAATGAGGCTCAAGAAAATTAGAATTTCACTTGTCATTAAGGTTAAAGTGCTGATACAGTTACCACTGCTGCTGCTACAGCTACTCCCCTTTCACCTCCTTCTACTCCTACTATTACAACTACTATTACTGCTACTACTATCATCATCACTTCATAAAGATGATGAAGATGGTTGTTAAGGTGGTAACCCAGTAGAATTGTTAGCTTGTGGGGCAAAATTTTTAACAATATTTTGTCCGTCTTTGCGTTTTGAGTTCAAATTCCACTGAGGTGCAAAACAGAATACCTTCCAGTATTTTTTTCCTTTTAGGTTCAAGTTCAAATCCCAGTGAGAATTTCTTTCTCATCGTTTATGACTATGAATAAGTTTTAATCTGGTCTTGCAACTGAGATCATTTATGGCTTTGACCTCATATTAGAAAGTATTGTTGCTGTTCCCCACTCATTTCTGGTATGGCCATACTTTGGTTATTTTTAAGTATTACGATGTATAAATGTACATGGAAAATTTGACTGGGAACAGTTGCCACTTACATTTGCTTTTGGAGTAAGAAAGGGAGAGAGAGAAAGTTTACTAAGAAATAGAAGAGAGGGTGAAAATTCCATATAAGGAGAGAGAAACGCTTCAGGATTTATAGTATATTATTATTATTATTATTATTATCATTATGAGAAGCCTTTTTCTTAAGAGTGAAAGGCCATATGAAATATTTCCATTTAATGCATTTTCATTTTCTTTTTAAGTGTCCTAGTAATTGTAGATGGCACTATTTCACTTTTCTTATTTTGCCCATTTATTTTGTTGAAACTTCTACATTCACTTGTGATGTACAACCTTAAGAAAATACCATCATATAACACCTCCACTTCCACTAAACATGATTAGCACTCATCTAGAACTCTCACAATTGCTCCAAATTCTGGGCCTAACAATCTTCACAAAAGCACTTCCTTAGAATATCCGGGATCACATTCCAAAGATTGGTCCTTTTTTTTTATGGTCAGAAAATATTTCATCCCCAACAGCTGCTGACACTATGAGATCCAAGACCCACAATAGAGTACTGTTCTAACATTTTGAATGATGCTGCATTTAAGCACATCAAAAGAAAAGTCATTCAGCAGTTTGATATTAAATCACTAATGGTATCTCCAGCTTCTGGCCTACAGGTGTTCTGTCTCATCTTTCTGTCTTTTATGTTACTACTCCAATGGTTTCCATTCCTTGGAGCTGATTGATTTCACACATCTACCACTTAGGCACTCCCAAACATTCATCCTTCCACCTCTTGTTTTCACTGCTGCACCCCCCGCCTCTTTATGACACCATACTAACCACTATTCCAGCTCCTTTCTCTCCAGATCATCATCTCCCAGGAACTCTCTTCTTGCATGTCTTCATTCCAGCAGTTACAACATTATGAATTAAGTTATACCGTGAAGGATTTTTCTTCAGCTGAGCTCATCAAATCAGCTACATTGATGTCAAAGTTTGGTGTATATATCTTCGAGAAAGCATGAATGATGAATACAACAATGTCTCATAATGATTATAATGAAGAAAGTAAAGTTTCTTGGAATGAATAATATGTTAAAACAGAAGATAGCAGCAACTGTATAAAGTTTTATAAGTGTTTTCTTAGTTGGATGAGAATTATTAATGAAAGGTAATTAATTACTGAAATATAAGTTATGTTTTTTTTTTTTGACTCTGATAATAATGATGTTGTTGGCTATAATAAAGTTGTTCAACAAAGATTAATAACTAAATTATATGCAACAACAACAATAACAACACTTGAGTTAAGTTTTGGTTAAATTTAGTGTCATATAATCCATCATTCAAAGAACTATGATCAAATTTGGTATGGAATTTTGGAATATACAGAAAAATAGATAATTAAAATAAAATAAAAGGAAGGATGGTAAGGATAAGCAGATAGGAAAAATTGAAAAATGGTGGGTACTGTTTCTAATTTGGTAATTCTGAAAAATCAATCTTTAGTAAAATGTTCCCTGAAAATATTGCTATCTAATATTGAATTAACAAAATAGTTTTAATTAAATTCATAATCATGATATTTTACCCTATAAAATATCAAATAACTGTTTCACAGTATTATTGTTATTATTAATATTATTATTATTATTATTATTATTATTATTGCTGTTGTTGTTAAGTTGTTCTTTTCATTACTACTGTTGCTGTTGTCGCTGTAGTTTTTATTGTCATCATGATAGTCTTTGTTGTTCAATGACATTTGAGAGATTCCAGTGCCAATATATTGCTAGAACTGTATAAAGTACAACTAAATAAATACAGAAATTCATCAAAGAGAATTTCCACAGCTTTAGCCTGCAGCTTTGTCATGCTTTTCTTTCTGTTTGGAATTTTAACTTTAAAAGTAAAAGAACACAAAAAAGAAAAAAACAACCTTTACACAATAACAGTTTATGAAAGTTGCTTTCTATTTCTTTTTTAATTTATATATAATATTTTCTCCCTTTTCTCATTATTTCTGTAAATAATGCTTTGTTATTAATCGATGAACACAGGCATATAATGATCAGAAATAATGAGTTTCTTTATAATATACTTAACGATATGTAATATGGTAGCAGCTCTGCAGTATTACTGAAGACTATCTTCAGATTTACTTGTACCTTATTGTTGTTACTGATATTTTTTAATTTTCTCCTCTTCTACAATTGACTTAACTCTGTTTAGTAATTCTCGGATAACAAATATGCTTTTTGTATTTTATTTTATTTTTTGCTTTGTGGATATGAAAAACGATGAGAAAACAAAACCCTATCATTTGTTAAACAATTGATACTTCTCAATTTTATGAGAATATTGGTATTTATGAGAAGAACAATGCAAGAAATGTAGTGGATGGCCAGCATTGTGATTAATTTAATCAACTTCAGTATATTACCGGTAAACAATCCTTTAGCCTTTAAACCAGCCATATCCAGCCATAAATATTTTACCTGTATTATGTTCAAAGTGGCATCTCACACCAATCTTACAATATCATTATAAAAATTAACAGTTACCTTATCAAAAATCTCAATCATCATCATCATCGTTTAACGTCCGCTTTCCATGCTAGCATGACTTGGACGATTTGACTGAGGACTGGTGAAACCGGATGGCAACACCAGGCTCCAATCTAATTTGGCAGAGTTTCTACAGCTGGATGCCCTTCCTAACGCCAACCACTCAGAGAGTGTAGTGGGTGCTTTTACGTGTCACCCGCACGAAAACGGCCACGCTCGAAATGGTGTCTTTTATGTGCCACCCGCACAAGAACCAGTCCAGGGGCACTGGCAACGATCTCGCTCGAAAATCCTATAGAAGCCAGTCAGGCGGTACTGGCAACGGCCACGCTCAAAATGATGCATCTCATGTGCCACCCGCACAAGAGCCAGTCCAGGGGCACTGGCAACGATCTTACTTGGCCTGCCGGGTCAATGCTACAAGATAATGATTGGTTAATTCAAAACAATCTGAATAAATAAGCATTACATTTACCAGAATAATCTGAATGTTAAAGGGATAAGGATGCTTTTGATGTGATTTTAAATCAAATTGTAAAGTAACTAAATACTGCAAATTATGTTCTCACACACACACACACATACACATGGTGCACCAGCATGACCGCAGCCACTTGGCTGTAACACATAAATAAATTTAAAAAATATATGTATATACACTACACTCTTTGAGTGGTTGGCATTAGGAAGGGCATCCAGCTGTAGAAACTCTGCCAAATTAGATTGGAGCCTGGTGTTGCTATCCGGTTTTCACCAGTCCTCAGTCAAATCGTCCAACCCATGCTAGCATGGAAAGCGGACGTTAAACAATGATGATAATGATATACATATGCATATATATATATATATATATATATATATATCAGCTGTCCCACATCTTTCACCAAACAACAGCAAATAAACGTCATAAAAATGCTTATTTTTCCAAGACTGTCAAGTACTTCTTAAAACTCTCCTACTTCAAAAACAGAACTACTGCTGCCACAAAGAGGGATTAGGCACACAGATCATTCATTCTGGTCCATCCCTGAGAAAATTCCTGTTTAGTACTTATGGGGTACACATGGTCAAAGCACCCCATTAACAACTTTGAAAGATGCTAAAGTGCTAACCTGGTATGTGAAGATACAGTAGAAGCTTGATCTCAGCCCCATGTTGTTGGGAAGCAAGCTACTTACTACACAGCCACACATGCACTTATATATGCACATATATACTTGTGTGTGTGTGTGTGTGTGTGTGTGTGTGTGTGTGATGTTTCCATATCTCCTGTTAAATTTTTAATCATATAACCCTGAAAATACTTTGACATTACCTGCATTAAGAAATTATTCTACTTCCTCAAATTATACGTACTGTTTATATTGACATTATATGATCTGTTTAACACTGTGTGCATACATGCTATTGGTATACATCTTTGTACTTAAGTTTGAGTGAAAGATTGCAAGTGAATTTTAATGTGTACATGCACTGGTTATAAATATAATTGTATGTGTATATGCATTTTAGCAAGCATATATACTGTTATAGAATTATTTTTGTACCTTACTATGTTGTTTGTATACATTTTAGTGTATGTCTACATGGTCTGTGTTCTGCTTTGAATGCGTGAGTGTATATACATTGAAATAGTCTCACACACACACACACAAATGATACCAGAACAAAATCAATAAATGATATTGTTATTCGCACCTAATACATGAATTCATATTTAAAAAGGCTAATTACTTCATCTACTTCAACACACCATTTTATTAGACCTGTCACTTCCTGTTACCCATAATTCTTCATTCTCAACACTTTCCACACATTCTTAATTCAATAAACGGATATGGTGTTGGTGGTGGTCGTGGAAGGGTAGGATGACTGCCGACTTGTTTCTTTCACCTACTTCTTGATTTTCTGAAGGAATGAAAAATGGCATTTTTGCATAAAGCTTTAGGCTTTTAGACATGTCAGTGGTGAGTGAAGCCTTTTAAAATGTGGTGTCTGATATACTACATGGCAATAGTTGGTGTGATTCCAATAATAACCATAGCTACGATGTGGCAGTGCCAAGCAGAAGAGTCTTGGCTATCAGCTCTTATTCAAGTATGAATCATGTTAAGTGGATGTTGCTGAATGCAGTTCTTTTAAGCATGTCACACAGACAATAGTAAATGTATGGTTCCTTTCAGACATATATATCTCAACTCAAACAACTGCAATCTATTCTTTATAACCATCAGAGCACACATGAAGCCACATGTCAGATTAAACAGGATTCAAGCTAATTAGTGGAAGTCAGCAATCAGTTTGTTGTTGTTGTTATCACTCAGGTAGCAAAGTAGTAGGATCGGTAGAGTGCCATGCTAAAAGCCTTGCTACTTCTATCCCTTTACATTCTGAGTTCAAATCCTACTGGGTTTTGACTGATTTTTTTTTTTTTCATCACTTGTGTATCAATAAGCTAAGAATGAGAAATATGTTTGTTAATTGATACTCGGGCCTCTCAATTGCTATTTATATATTTGTGACTTTGTATTAAGGAGAGATATACTGGAATGATAGATTTGCTAGAGCTTCAGAAAAAATGCCAAGGGATATTTTTCTAACTCTTAACACTCTGAGTTCAAATACAATCAAAGTTAGCATTACAAAATTTCATCCTTTCTGAATCAATAAAATGAAGTGCCAGTAAAGACCTGTCATTGATGTAATCAACTAGCACACCACATCAAAAGTCGCTAGCCTTTTGCATATAGCAAAAATAATTATTATGTAACTATTACATGCTATGTGTGGAGGCGCAATGGCTCAGTGGTTAGGGCAGCAGACTCGTGGTCATAGGATCGCGGTTTCGATTCCCAGACCTGGCGTTGTGAGTGTTTATTGAGCGAAAACACCTAAAAGCTCCACGAGGCTCTGGCAGGGGATGGTGGCGAACCCTGTTGTACTCTTTCACCACAACTTTCTCTCATTCTTTCTTCCTGTTTCTGTTGTACCTGTATTTCAAAGGGCCAACCTTGTCACACTGTGGCACGCTGAATATCCCCGAGAACTATGTTACAGGTACACATGTCTGTGGAGTGCTCAGCCACTTGCACGTTAATTTCATGAGCAGACTGTTCTGTTGATTGGATCAACTGGAACCCTCGACGTCGTAAGCGACGGAGTGCCAACAACAACATGCTATGTGTGTTAGGCGATAAGTTGTCTTGAGGTTTAAATATGTATCTACCTTTACCACACACCCATGTGTACACACCTCACCTCTAAAAACATCGACATACCTTCACTACACAGTTATGTCCGTTCACCTTAATTGCACACTAGTGTCTATACATCTCAACCACACACCTGTGTCTACACACCTGTGTCTACACACCTAAAGCACACATCCATATCTACACACCTTAACCACACATCTGTATCTATATACCTCAATCACATACCCATGTCTACACACCTTGACCACACAGCCACGTCTACACCTCTCAGCCACATAGCCAAACTTGCACCTTTGCAAGCAACAAGCTGAGTTTTTAATTGTTTCACAACTTCACTTAATTCTTAGCAGAGGAAAATACACCTGAGTAATCTAATTGATGTTCTAATGGTGGTCACCATTAAGAAAATGACTGATACAGTAGCTTAGCAGAAAAGGGTGTCAAATTTACAATTAGAAACATTCTGTAACTTGCACTGTACAAACAGAAAATATCTCTGAAAATCTAGGTGTCCATTTACACAGCAACTATAAAAATATAGTTCTTCACTATAGAATAATAAACAAGTGAAGCAGTCAGCTGTCTGTGCGTCACTATCTTTGGCTCCAGTGGAAATATTTCCTACTAAAACTCATGTTTGATGAACTTATTTTAGCATAAAGTTTGTAATAAAATGATAGAAATTCTGTATTATTGAATTAAATAAAAAGTTCACCATACACTTTCTAACAGCTGATGCCCCCATAAACTATGAATGAGAACACCTGTAACAGAGAGTTTAGTAAGTTTCTGTGAAATGTTGTGTTACAACTCCAAATTATTTTTCCATAAAACACCATTGCATTGACTCTTTATAATCTTCACTTTCACCTCAGAATGTTGTTACCTCCATTTTGTACACTAGATACTCTATATCTATAGGAGTGGGCTGAAAATTTCATCAACTGTCTACGAAGGAGTGATGCTGTGAAATGTTGCACGCATTAATTTCGACTATTATTATTAGTAACTGCTTTGTTTCTTTTTGGGTAAACTGACATTTAACTTTAAAGTTATACTTTAGGACCTGATGGTGCATTCAAATATGGAGTAAGTTGACAATCAAAATATGTCTTGGTGTTATTGGTTTAACTGGTATTTCTTGAAGTTATGTATTTAGGTACCTTTTAAATGTTATGAGATATTTCTTTGTTTTCTTTCAGGAGAATGTTAAATTGAGTGGGGGTCGTGTCGCCACTTTCCTTGGTTCCACTCCCTCTCTCAATTAAGAGTCTTTGTTTTACATGCTACATAGTGATCCCACTGCTGCTGGTGCCTTTAAAAAGCACCAGAGCTGGTGCCATGTACAAAGTACCCAGTACACTCTATAAGGTGGTTAGTGTTAGGAGAGACATCCAGTTATAGAAACCATACCAAAACAGATAGTTGGAATCTGATATAGCTCTCTGGCTTGCCAGCTCCTGTCAAACCCTTTCAACCCATGCCAGCATGGTAAATAGTTGTTAAATGATGAAGATAATGATTATGCATTCAGGAAGACTTCACTTTCATTACAATGAAAGACAATGCTTTTATCAATTATTCTATAAGTTTTCACTACAGATATGCTACTTGATGTATTTAACACAGTCATTTCTAGAATAAAATCTCCTTTTCTTCATTTCACCAATTGTGATGCAGCAGAAAATATTTAGAGTTGTTTAAAAAGCTGAATACAGTGATTTTCAAGCAATTAGAACTGGTCAAAATGACACACTGTACTCCATGAGTGCCACCTATCAGTTCTCAGTTTGTTGTATCACTAATGATTAAATATAAGCAAGAAATCTATCAGCTACATAACAGAGAAAATGTTTACAATTGGCCGTTAAGTGGTACAACTGTTTGTTTATTGTTGGATGTTTTCCCTATCTCTCAGCTGAAAAGCAGGATCTGCACAGACTGAAGTATGCTGAGTTCTGTACTTTGCTGAAATGGCACATTAAAATGGAAATAGCAGCAGATGTAATACAGTTTGAACTCATAACCATGAAGTTAGTAGCTGAGAGTCTTGCCTCTTATACTATTTATGTACTGAAAGGCAACACCAGGGCCGAGTTTTGTGCCTTAATTCTTACAAATAGCAAGTATAAAGAAAGCAATAAAATAAATAAGACAAGGCTGGAATTCTTATCCGAACAGGATATGTTAGATTTAAGGAGCATTATGTATAAATGGAAGTAGTGGTATAATAATGAACTGCTTTGTGAAGAAACTCCTCAGCAAATTTACCAAACTATTGCTGCTAGTTAATTCTGAAAGAACTAAAGGAAATACTGAATTAGAATTACATTTAAATAGCCCGTAGAATTGTAAGAATATTATTGTAAAGGATGGAACAAGTAACATCAATTAGCTCTCTCTCTCTTTCTCTCTCTCTCTCTCTCTCTCTCTCTCTCTCTCTCTCTCTCTCTCTCCCCTTTCTTTCTTTCACCTAATCTATATCTTTTCCTCTGAAACCAATAGAATTCAGAAAACATTTAGAAGCCCTGAAGAAGCCCAGGTGAGCTTCCAGAATTATTATTGCTATTGTTATTGTTTCTATTATCATCATCATCATGAATGTAACTTCCACCACCTTCATTATTATTATTATTATTATTATTATTATTATTATTATTATTATTATTATTATTATTATTATTATTATGTCCATGTTTTTACTCATTTCAGTCTGCATACAGAAAAGAAGAATATTGAATTGCCTAGTTCAATATTAAATTGTGTTGTGGTTGTTAATGATTTTTTTTTTCTCTTGCAATTGAATTCCTGTGAGTTGGAAAAGCTTATATATTAGGTCACTCACATGATGTTAGCTTAATCTGTGACACCTCAGTAAGAATATATACATGCATCTATCTATCTATGTATATGTATAGTTTTCTTACTAGGTTCACTATAATAAAGATAGAGAAAACATACAACTTTGAGATAGAATATGCTAAGGTTAAAGTATATAATAGATAAGAAAGAAGCAGGAGGAAGATTGTTGGTATAATTGCATTGGGAGATTGACAGAGCAGTTGAAGACTGGTTACAAGCATTAAGACAAGGAATTGTCAAAGTACACTATATGAAGAAATGTTGTCGTAACCTAAAAAGAAGGCTGACTAGCAATGAGATCATACTGAATCAAAATGGTAGACTAAGTAGTTATGATCAAGTAGAAAATATGAAGTAGAACAGTTGGTGTCTTCAAGCTGGGAATTTAAGGCTAAGAATTGACAGGATCATTAGTGCTTTGGATAGAATACTTCATGATATTTGTTCTGACACCTTGTGTTCTAAGTTCAAATCCTGTCAACTTCGCTTTTTATCCTTTTGGAGTTAATAAAGAATTTGTTAATCCAGAGCAGTCGAGTGGTGGAACTGTTAGAATGTTGAACCAACTATTTTGCAGTATATTCATCCCCACTTAAACATCGAAGTTCTGTTAGAAGTAGGTGTATTGCACTAGGTACTATGAGAGAAACTCTCATGTAGGCTTTTGGTGCAAAATGCATTCTTGCTTATATTGCTACAGGGCGATAAATCCCCACTAACTTCAGTGCTGAGATCTTCAGATCATTTGATTTTGTCTTTCCTTAGTCTTGTCAATGATGGATGCTTGACCACTAGAAAAAGCAGTGTCTCATCTTCTTGCCAGTGGTATATAGACAACCAGAGCCAAAACAGGCAATTTGGTGTCGCAATCAGCCAATGAGCTTGTTAGAATTATATATATTAGCAACAGAGGCAGTATTACTGGTGAGAGGAAATATTTATCCCAACTTAAAACATGGAGTGTATGTTTTGGTTCTTTGTGTCACGTTCAGATCCCACTATGGCCTACACAGATGGTAGACTTAGTTATTCATCCAGTTAAACTTAACCACCTAACACCTTGGATGCCTTTACCAATGTCCACCTGTGGTGTAACAATTTGGGTCTCCTGTTTGAAGATGCCTTCCTCCTTCCCTCCCTCCCTCTAGTCATGGAGGCTCTATAAAGGGTCATGGCCACCGCCTTCCATCTTAAGTGATTAAAAAAAATTGTTAACAGCTTGATATTAAATAAAAGAGATTGGCAATTAGCAGAGGGTATAATTAGATTTGCTATGGGCTGATGTTTCACAGCAGGTTTACCATAAAACTTTCCATATAAGATGGAGTGGCTATAAATAAACATACTCTCTCTCCTTTTTCTCTTCTCTCTCCCTATTTTATCTCTCTGTCTACCTCAAAGTGAACTGATTAGTTAGTTTATGATTTCGTTTGTTAATTACATACACCAAATCTGCAAGGGAAGATGTGACATATAAATAAGAATTTAGTAAATAATTTTTCCTTAATTACATATTTTAAAGTCATTTTGAAAATCTCTTTTAAAAATACAAAAGGCAAGCAAAGTTTGCTAAATTATTCTTGTGGTTTCTCTCCAGAATTCGAATTACTGGAAGTGAAAACCCCTATTAAATATATAATTAGGATAGCTTCTACAGTATTTTATTCTGAAAAATAAAGATACACAGGAACAAGATTATTAACCCTTTAGGTGCTTTCGCTATTCCTTCTTGCATCACCATAAACCTTTGCAGCAGAATAAACAGTCTACTTTCAGTGATAAAAATCTGATTTTTTTAAAAAAGATATTTGCAAATAAATACTTCCCAGGAATAAATCGTTTCCAGCAATTCAGTTTTATCAAAACTGTTAGAAGATTTTCCAACAATAATTGCAGAAATCTAAATATTCCATGG